>NW_026727456.1:0-35611 GCF_029784015.1 Lycium ferocissimum
TGTTCTTGAGTTTTGAAATTTAAAAGGAAACCCTTTTATATATATCCTATAAGTAAATTTAGCACCGATCTTTTTTTGGCCCTTTTTGGCCCGGCCACTTTAATTTTTTGGGACCTCAAAGTTTATATTTTTTTGGCCAATTCATTAAAAGCCCCGTTTTGAAATTTTCCCAAAACAAATTTCAAAAATTAAAATTCCCTCGCCCTTTCCCCGATGCCTTTACATCAATAATATCCTAAAACTAGTCTTCACAAAATCAAACTTTTCTCAAAAGTCTTCATTTTTCCGTAATTTCCAACCATGCGAAAACAGGGGACATAACACGCCCGCGGGCATGAACGCACCCCAAAAAGGGGGCGGGGGAATTGTCGGTATGTAAGCGGTCGAATCATAAGTCAAAACAAAGATGCGGAAATTTAAAAGAAATGCAAAATACAAAAGAAAAAAAAATCTCATAGGTCTTAGAACGATGGTCGCCCCCCGACAATGGCGATCCCATCTACCCCCGAAAATTTCGATCCCCCACCCCCGACGAATCTATCTATCATAAAGCGTCCCCGTGGCAAAATATACACGGCCCGGCCGGGGGGACCCCGCCGGGAAAAATCAATCCGGGAATATTTTCATAGCGGCACGAACATAACCGGCCCGGGGATCCGTAAACGAGGCAATAACCATAAGCACGAGCGGGTCGGAGCGGTCATATGCATAAATCATAATCATAACTCATTAAAATTAAAGGGCCCATAGGGAAGTAAAAGTGGAAACAATATTAAACCCAAAAACTTAAAGGTAGCATAAAAAAGCCGGGGGCCCCACGGACGGCGCCGGCCCCGTCAAACCCGACTACGGGATTGGGGGAAAGATCCCCTATAAACTTACATATTATGTTTTGGGGCGTTGAGCTTGTATGCAAAATTCGGACGTTTGAAGTTCCCCTTTTAGTGTTTTTAAGTCTTTTGAAAACCTTTTTGGGGGGTTAAGAACCTTATTTTGAACACAATAATGAATGTTTGGAACGCGTACATCAAAGCTGGGATTGAAACGAAAAACCCCCAGGCATACCCTAATACACAAGACACCCAAAAGAAGGAAAATGACACCTTACATACCATCCGCTAAAACAAATCAAGTTTAAGTCTGGGGGCCCCAAAGATCTACATAAAAAAATTTAACATTAGTCATACACCTTTGGGCACCCAATTCCCAAACGGACTTTAAAATTTAAGAAATTTCGGGTTTTGAAAAACACCAACCCCGAGATTTCCCAAATTTTCCCAAAACAACCAAAAACAACCAAACTACAACATCAATAATCAATTCACAATACATTCAACATTAATGTCCAATTCCAAAAATTCCCATTAAATACATTTACCAAATTTGAGATATTCTACTTTTTCAACTATACCAAAAATCAAATTAACATTAATAACGTTCCATTACTAATCCAACCCATTTAACTCATATTCAAGAACACTTTAAACAAATCATACAATATTTCAAATGACCCAAACATTTCCAACTTACCCGGATTCCAAAAAGAAACTACTCCCCATTTCTTTTTTCAAATTCCATAAATTATGTTACCAAATGCATAAGCAATGTCATTTTCTTAATTTCAAAATTTACATCCCAAACATAATTTAAAACAGCCCATATCTTTCACCTCCACATAGATCATCAAAAGGGCCATTCACATCAAAACTCACAAAGACAACAACTGAGCCTTAATGACATTTGTCATCTTTGGCTCCAACATATATTGGGGCCCTCTTACCCCCAAAAAATATATAATTTGCACTCATTCAATACACTACAACAACAAGGACACATGCCTATAATTCAATCTAAATCCAACATATAGGCAACACCGGGTCAAAATCATGTTCATGGCAGGGTTTAACTCCAAATCTAAGTTTTCATGAATTTTATGCATTTTGCTACACAACACGTCCACACCATTCACAACACATAAAAGAAATTAATTCTTACCTTTTTTCACTTCACACGTTAGCTCAAGTCTTCCAAGAGGGAAAACGGATGATCTAATGATTCAAACGACGCCTAATGCTAACGAGCACCCTTGAATTAGTTGTTTTGCTAAGGGAACCAATTTTTTCATGCAAGTTTTGGTCTTGTTTTCCCACTACTATGGCCGATTGTCTCTTCTTTCTCTCTCTTATCTTTGCTCTCTTGATTTTTCTAGAATAAATGAGAGAAAGATGAATTAATCATCTTTTAAGTTGCCAAGAAAAATAATTAATGTGGCCTTGGCCCACAAGTAGTGCCGGCCACTTTGCCTTTAGTTACATAATTTGCAAGTTGTCTTAATTCCTTTTTGGCCCCAAATATTCACTTAACAATTTCCATGCCAAGAAAGTCATATACCACTTGTTTAAAAGAAAGTCATGATTAAAGAAAAATCCCGACTTCTTGTCTCGGAATAGCCTTGTAGCCTAACTTGTCATATTAACTCAAGTTATCCCGTTGTTAAAAAATACGGGATATAACAGATGTGGTAGGCGTTATCCGGGGGAGTGTCGTCGTATTACTGGTGCTTGTTTCTCTTGCGGCCGTCAGGGCCATATGAGGGAGTGTCGATTTGGCGAATGCTTGGGTGGAGCCGACTCGGCCGATTGAATCGATTCTTTGGTTCATCCTCTTCGACGATTATGCGCCCTACGGAGTAAAGCATTCGGAAACACCCGGCCGTGGCGGGCGGGGGCGTAGTTTCCGGGTTCCGGCGGTCCTTCGAACCGCGTATATAACTATAACCAGCGTACACGATCGCAGGCGTCGCCAAACGTTGTTACGGGTATATTATCGATCTTTTCCAGGATGTATATGCATTGATTGATCCGGGCTCTACATTATCATATATCTCTCCCTTTGTGGTTGGTAAAATTGGGGTAAAACACGGGAATTTATGAACTGCAGTTCGAGGTAGCTACACCATGTAGGGGATTCGATTTATAGCTAAGCGGTATATAGGAATTGTTCGGTGGTTATACATAATCATTGCACCAAGGCGGACTTAATAGAGCTAAATATGATTGAGTTCGATGTAATTATGGGGATGGAGTGTTGGCTTCTTGTTATGCTAACGTAGATTGCAGAGGCAAAGTAGTTCGGTTCCATTTCCAGGGGAGCCGGTTATAGAATGGAAGGGGAATACGACATCGCCGAAGGGTAAGTTTATTTCATACCTCAAGGCAAGGAAAATGGTTAGAAAGGGGTACATTTATCATCTGGTCCGTGTGCATGACTCGAAAGCGGAAATGCAGGCTTCGGTCGATTCCGTAGTTAATGAATTTCCGGATGTGTTCCCGGATGAACTTCCAGCCTCCCTTTGAGCGTGAGGTAGAGTTCACTATAGGAAGCGTCTTGCCAGGACACTCGGCCTATATCTATTCCTCCTTACGAATGGCACTGCTGTAACCGGAAGGATTGAAGGAGCAACTGAGAGACTTATTAGAAAAGGGCTTCATCAGGCCCAGTACGTCACCTTAGGGAGCACCGGTATTGTTTGTGCGGAAGAAAGATGGGTCGGCTTGCGTATGTGTATTGACTATAGGCGGTGAATAAAGTGATAATAAAGAACAGGTATCCCCTTCCAGATTGACGATTTATTTGACCGATTGCGGGGTGCTAAGTGTTTTTCGAAGATAGACACCGGTCGAGTTATCATCGAGTGCGGGTGAGGAGGCGGACATTCAAAGACCGCATTCGGGACCGATATGGTCACTACGAGTTTAAGGTGGTGTCCTTTGGTTTGACCAATGCTCCGGCGGTGTTCATGGATCTAATGAACAGTATTCAAGCCTATTTCTTGATCTGTTTGTGATTGTGTTTATTGATGACATTCCGATTTATTCGCGGTCGGAAGGGGAATACGGACCAACTTGAGAGCGGTACTTAGGGTCCTCCAAAGATCAGAAATTATATGCCAAGTTCTCTAAATGTGAGTTACGCGTTGACAATAGCTTTTCTAGGGCATATTGTTGGGGCGACGGTATTCGGGTGGATTCGCAGAAAATAGAGGGCGTTAAGACATGGCCTAGACCTACTGACACCTGCGGGTACGTAGTTTTCTCGGGCTAGCGAGGTTACTATAGGAGGTTTGTGGAAAAGTTTGCCTCGATTTCGGCGCCTTTAACAAGGTTAACACGAGCGGCTAAGTTTCGGTGGTGATACTTGCGAACGAGCTTTCAAGCGTTGAAAGATAAGTTGACTACGGCTCCGGCCCTAACTCTCCCGGGGCCGGATGGCTATGTTGTTTATTGTGATGCCTCCGGTATTGGGATAGGTTGCGTGTTGATGCAACATGGCAAAGTTATAGCCTATGCCTCCCGACAACTCAGAAAGCACGAAAGAAATTACCCCACCCATGACCTGGAGTTAGCAGCGGTGATTCATGCTTTGAAAATATGGAGACATTATCTTTATGGCGTACATGTTGACATTTACACAGATCATAAGAGTCTCCAGTACATCTTCAAGCAAAAGGAGGCCGAATTTGTGGCAAAGGAGATGGCTAGAATTCTTTGAAAGACTATGATGTTGACATCCTTTATCACCCGGGAAAGACGATGTGGTAGCGGACGCACTCAGCCGTAAGTACATGGGCGGTTGGCGGATGTACCGCCATGGAGGAAGGAGATGGCCCACGAGGGTTCGACGAGTTAGCCAATCGGGAGCTCGTTTGTTGGACCGAAGGTGATAGGTATTTGTGCGAGGCGTTCTTTGAGTCGTCTATTGTAGAAGAGGTAAAAAGGCACCGATGCGAGGATCCTATTCTTGAACATTATAGAGATATAGCACATCGAAAGGTGAGACCCCATTCGAAGTTACATCCGACGGAGCACTTCGATGCGAGAGGGCATTATGTACCCGAGGTTGCGGGATTACGGCAACGAGTTATGGGAGAAGCACATTATGCTCGTTACTCTGTCCATCCGGGGTCAACCAAGATGTATCAAGACCTTAGATGCTGTATTGGTGGGACGGCATGAAGAAAGATATAAGCGAGAATTTATGGCTCGGTGCCGGGTGTCGGCGAGTTAAGATAGAACACCAGAAGCCAGGGGGACTATTGCAGGAGATGGAGATCCCTACCTGGAAATGGGAGGTAATCAATATGGACTTCGTCACGGGTCTACCTCGCACCCAAAGAAGTATGACTCGTGCGGGTCATCGTGGATAGGTTGACGAAATCGCTCCATTTCCCGATCGGGACTACATATTCACGAGTAAGATTATGCCGGGTTGTATATCAAGGAAATAGTGAGATTCCGCATGGGGTTCCTACGGCTATTATCTCGACCGGGGAGCCCGGTTTACTAAACTTCGGAGATCCTTCCGGGAGGGATTGGGGACCCGGTGAGTCTCGGCGCGACATTCCATCCTCGGTCGACGGACGAAGCCGAGCGTACTATCCGGACACTACAAGATATGTTACGGGCCCGTGTCATTGATTTCAAGGGTAGTTGGGATGATCACTTGGCGCTTATCGAGTTTGCATATAATAACGACCACCATTCTAGTATCCGAGATGGCACCGTATGAGGCTGCATACGGCGGGAAGTGCAGATCACCTATAGGCCGGTTTGACGTGGGCGAGACTAAGTTGATAGGCCCGAGATATGATTCGGCGGGGGGCTGTCGATAAGGTGAAACTTATTCGGGAGACTGCGGCAGCCCAGAGTCGACAGAAGTCGTATGCAGATAATCGACGTCGACACCTAGAATTCCAGGTTGGCGATTGGGTATTCTTGAAGGTGTCACCCATGAAGGGTGTTATGAGATTTGGCAAGAAAGGAAATTGAGTCCGAGGTACATTGGACCTTATCAAGTTATCCGAAAGGTAGGCCAAGTTGCCTACGAGTTAGATCTACCAGCTAATTTGGGAGCAAGACATCCGGTATTCCATGTGTCCATGCTTCGAAAAGTGTATAGGCGATCCGTCAGGGTGTTTCTCGCGGATGAGGTCCAAGTAACGGTAAAAATTGTCCCTACGAAGAGCGGCCGATAGCTATACTTGACCGTCGGATCAAAGAGATTGCGAACCAAAGATGTGGTTTCGGTTAAAGTATTGTGGCAGAATAATAACAGGGAAGAGATGACCTGGGAAGCTGAGGAGGAGATGAAGAAGAAATATCCCAATTTGTTTACTACGCTTGCAGGTAATCTAAACTCCTTGCTTAAGTATGTAAATAATCTGATCAATCTATGTGCTATTGATAAAAGAACTCTTTTCCCCGATTCTTATAAGACCCGGTGGGGTTAGTACAACATTCGAGGACGAATGTCCTAAAGGGGGGAAGAATGTTATGTCCCGTATCCTTACATTGGGACATTGTAAAGCTAAGTGCGACAAGTTAAAGACAAAGCTATTTTAGGTGTTACATCCGACATTTTCGCATATTTGAAAAAATTCGAAATAATTTTGATTTGTAAAGAATAAGGCCATGTGTTGGTTGGAATTAAGATGTGTGTGTTGTTCATGAAAAAAAATGGTGGTGTGGAAATACGGGGAGGGCCAAGGGCAAAATTGGAATCTTGAAAATTTGTTTCGGGAATTTTAAAATGTGATCCATGATTAATTGGGCTCAAAAATAAAATAATAAAATGAGGCCCAAAAAAGGGAGCCCAACCGGCCATAGGGTTGGCCAAGCCCATGGATTAAAAATAATTCCCATGTGATAAATTACTACAAGGATCATATTATATATGTCATCTTTATCATATAGAAGGTTCAAGAAATCAAAAGAGATTGAGAGAAAAAAGAAAGAAGGCTCACGGCCTAGTGAGGAAGAAAGAAGAGAAAAAGAAGAAAATTTTTGGAGCCTCAATCCTTGACTTAAAAATCTTGTTCGTTTTGAATTTATAACAAGTTCAAGGCGCTCTTCGACGTGGCATAATTGGTTTGGAGGAAGAACTCCGTTTGTGGAATTTGAAATTTCAAGAAAAGGTAAGATTCTTATGTTTTATGATTATGGAATGAATTTATACGTTATAATGATTGAATTGGACGAGAATCATGGAAGTATGGTGTGTGTGTGCATGGCCGTGTGCATGTGTAGAACCATGCATGGCCGTGAGTCTTGAGGTGGAGAAAGAGCAAGAATTTCATGTTTCTTTTCATGTTGTAAGAAATTTATAAGTGTTGTGGTGAATGAAATTGAATGAAAATCATGGGGTTAAGAGATGTGTTGTGTGAGTCATGTGTATGTGTATGTATATATATGTGGCCGTGTGGTGCTATGTATGTAGGGAAATTGGTTGAATTTATTTAGTATGTTAATTATGTTATTATGACCTTGTGAAGTGAATAAGATTAATGGCTTTGTTGGAATGGAAGAAAAGTGGATGAGGGCCGTGTAGTATGGATAAAATGAAATAAGAATGAATTATTTTGTTTGATATGTAGATTGTGTTGTGATGATGTTTATAACATGAATAAAGGTTAAATGGTTTGAGTTGGTATTGATTCGAAAATATGAAGTCGAAATGAGAATTTTTGCATTTTGTCGGAAAGTAGGTTAATGGCATTGTATTGCGATTTGTAATGATCGTTATGGTTGTTGTTGTTGGTTGTTTGGAGCCGAGTTGAATCTCGGGGGTGTTATGTTATAGGGGGAGGTCTTTGCCGAAATTTCGGTAGCCAAATACTTACCCAAAGTTGAAATGTTAACTTGCATGAATAGTAAGCTGCAAAGGTGACCATTTGCGTTTTCGACGAAACGGAATTGAGATTGGACGAGCATAAGACGTCCGTAAGGTATGTAAAGCCTACCTTTCCTTCTTTTGGCATGTCCTAGTCATACTAGGTTAAAATCGGGACCTCGGGGGTAATTCTGCTTTTGGAAATCTGAGATGATCTTGAGTACTATTCATTCAGCGCAATTGAATTATATTCTTTATATTTTGTTGGGAGATTGCTCAAACCTTCATAACTTTCGCTAATGTATCCGAATCGCTCCGAAACTTTCATAGATGAATTTATGGAGCCTAACGTTGGTAATTTATGTCCGCCGCCTCGACTAGATTTGAGGTGGGCCCGCAAGTCCCGAGGCTCCCTTTGTTTGGTTTGCTCGACCCTTTTTCCGTCCGATATGAAAAATAAAGAATTGTTTGCCTATGATGCTAAGGTCCGTTTGAAATGTTCGATAAGGTTATTTGAACGCTTGTTGATATGAATGATAATAAATTTTCCGAAGAATGACCTACGATGTGTTTTGAGAAAAATTTATAATTTGAAAATCCGTAACTCTTGTATGCTAATTCAGATTTACTCGATAATCATTTTAAGCCTTCTGAGGCTATTGTATATGTATAGTAAAGTGCATTGTCAAGTCCGGGAACACACTTTTGATATGCGTATGGTTTCGCACTACTCCGCTCGTGCCAATTATTATGGTTTCGTTCGCGGTGCCGGGCCGGTTTGTGATCGTGCGCCTTATGACATATTCGGCAGTATGATGTGTTACGGTTTCCGAGACCTCGCCATAGGGCCGGTTACCGTCTATGGTGCTATGATGTGATATGGCTTCTGATATATTCTGACGATATGATGTGTGTGATGTTATGATGTGTTCGGAGATGTACGGAGATTTGAAAGCTTCTGGAGTATGATGTGTCGTGGCACCGGCATTGGGGGTGACCACGTATTCTGAGCTTTATGCATAATTTTTTTTATTTGCATTCTGTACATTTGCATTTCGCACAGGTTTGATCGGTTACGTCTGTATTTGTTTCTGTATCTCCTGAATCCACTTATGATTTGAGTTATCGTATTTACATACTCGGTACTTCTTTCGACCGACCCCCACGCTCCTCGGGGTGCACTACATGCCCGGTACAGACGCATCGCGTGGTACGCCATTCTTAGGACCTCTGTTCTGCTGTCTGGAGTGCTCCCTTGATCCGGAGCTTATACTCTTGGTATATACCTTTTCTGTTGTATATTCTGTACATTTGCTACTGTTCGGGTACGGCGGGGCCCTGTCCCGTCATATGTTCATATGTTTTGTTCGTTTGTGTAGGACCGTAGTCATATTTGTGGGTCGTGGGTCCGATCTGTTTGTATGTGACTCGGTTGGTTCGTATGTGATTTTGTTTTGCGCCCGTAAGCGGCCCCGTATGCCACTATGGCCGGTATATTACATGTTTGTGTGAGTATGTCCGGGCGATGTACATTCCGCCGGCCTTTGATTCGATGTGATATTTTGACACGGCGACCGCTTAGGGTAGCATTTGTATGATGTCGGCTTTCGATTATCGGTACGAGTTATATATGGAATCTCGAGCATGCCTTATTTTGATGATTCGGTTCGTAAGTTTGTTTGGGGTGCCTGTGTAGGGCACCAGTCACGGCCCACGGGGCTGGGTCGTGACATTAGGGTCCCCGGTAAGGGTTTTCGTCTTCCGATTTCGTTTCTATGCACAAGTTGCCTATGAATTTAGTTTGGTATAAGAACATTATTGGAGAATAAGGATTAATTGACCAAGGTTGGATGACTAAGAGAGATTAAGAACTTAATTACACCATTAGTAAGCTTAAGTGGCCGTGTGGTCCCCACTTGTGATTTGGCCAACTCTTATTGGCTAAGAACTTGGGTGGGACACATGTCCAACCCATGAAGCGCATATATATACTAAAGGGCTGATTCACACTTCAACTACTAAGTCATTTCATCTTTACAAGCCAAAAGAAATTAAATGATAGAGAGAGAGGCTCTCGGCTACAAGCTGGCCGAGAACACCCTCCTCCATTTGATCCAAAAAAATCATTTTTCCAAGTAAACCAACTCCTCATCAAGTGTTTAAGGACGTGTAGTAGTTGGTGGGAAGAGACAAGGAGGTGTAGCATGCCATAGAGTTGAAGATTCGGCCAAGTTTGAAGGGCAAGTTGCAAGGTAAGAATGGTCATTGTTCTTGTGTTGTATGAAGATTTGAATGTGTAATTCATGCATGTTGTTGTTGGATTGTTGTTGTGGTTGGACTTGAGGTTGAGCCGTGAGCTTAGTGAAGCCATGGTTGGTTCCATTTTGCATGCATTGTTGGTAAATAAATGTATGTCAACATATGTAATTGAACAAAGATTTTAGAAGTTGGGTTATGATGTGCATGTTAGAATTGGGCTGTTTTCTTAAAGTTTGAATGAGCCGTGTGTTGTAGACTTTCATGGAATCATGTTTAGTCTTCTTATACATGTATTGGAAGTGGATTGAAAGTGTTGTAGTATGAATAAATGAGTGAAAATCATGAAGTGTAGGAATGGCATTGAAGCCGTGTAAGGGGACCGTTTTTAGGGGAATTTATGGACTGTTTTGTGCCAAGTTTTGATTGTTGTTGTTGTGCACATTGTGGTACATTGTATGTATGTTGAATAGGTGAATTAAGGTTTTAATGAAACAAATTATGTTGAGGTGTGCAAGCTGTCCAAAATCGTGGACTGTTTTAAGATTAGAAGTGAAGTAATGTTGTTGAATGATTGAATGTTATTATGAACATGTAGTAAAGGTGAAATGGTATTGTTGTATGGGCTGTTTGGCCGTGATTTGGGACTGAATTGTATGATATAAAAGTTGTCCAAAGTTCCCTAAGTCATGTTAAACAAGTTTGGAATGATATAAGAAAGGAATGACTAGCAATGTTAGCTTGTAGCACTAGTTGGCTTGAATGCGAACGAAACGTCGTCTAAATGTTTGAAAGGGATTGTGAGCGTTAGAGTGCGTATTAAAATCCTTTGTAGACTAACTGTAGCTCTTGATATCTTGATATAGGATAAGTGTTGTTGGGCAGCAAGTACAAGTTATTATACGACTAAACGCTAAAGGTACGCAAAGCCTATTCCTTCCTTCTTTTTGGCATGTCCTAGACGTAAGTAAAATATAATCTGAGCCTCGGGTGACTCCACTCTCTAACTTCTAGTATGACATGTGATTGTTATTCGTCCGTAATGTTGAAAATGTTGGTATAGTGGAATTATGATCTCATTATTTATTACATGATGGACTAGTATGTGATGTATAGGAGTTCTTATTCTTAAAAGGAATTGCATAAGTATGCTTGATTGTTATAAAATGTAACATGCTAATGTCCGAGAACTGATTTGGTTTACTATTCATTGAGTCTCAAAAATGTTTTATATATATATGTGGTTGCTTATTACTCTGCTCGTGCTACCGCTATATCCTTCACTGAGTCCCGGGCCAGGGTACGTTCTCGTGCGCCGATCCATTATACTATTCACCGAGTCCCTCACTAGAGGGCCGGGACACGTTATATATATATATATGATGATGATGATGATATGATGATATGATGATTTGGAGATGGAGGCCAGGAGGGCATACATTCCTTATTACCGAGTCCCTTCGAAGGGCCGGGACACGTATATGCTTATGTTTATGATGTTATGATTATAATTACCGAGTTCCTCACTAGAGGGACGGGACACGTTATATATGTTATATACGAATGATTATGCGGCTTTGATTATGAAATACTATAGTGACATTGATATGCGAACGATACGGATGAAATATGTTCAAAGGCAAGTTTTATGAAACTCGTTTGTTGCATTGAATCTGTTCACCTTGTCTCGTATATGATTCTATTTACTATGTTTCATGCTTTACCTACTCGGACATATTTCGCATCGACCCCCTTTCTTCGGGGGCCGCGTTTCATGCCCGCAGTACGGTACACACGCTTCGTGAGATCCGTGACCTAGGATATCTACCCGGCTATTTCGAGTGCTCCTTTATTGGAGCATAGTTTCATGGTATAACCTTTTGATATGTACATATGTTATCGCTCGGGGTACGACGGGGCCCTGTCCCGTCATATGGTGTCATTGTCACTCTTAGAGGTCTGTGGTCACAAGTGTGGGTCTATGTGTGGTTGTTGTTTTGTTATATGGTTATGACTGGTGCCTGGGGCGTACCCATTTGTAGTGGCAGCCTTGTCGGCTTGCGTAGCTATATATGTTTATCATGGCAGCTGTGTATGAAGGTAGCCTTCTCGGTTTATGTTTTGTTGGGACGTTCCCTATATATATATATGACAGCTTTGCCGGCTTGTGCGAAATATGAACTGTTAAAGGTTATAACTCTTCAGGAGATAGGTAGCTTCGACTTGCATATGTTTTGCCCTTATACTTATATCAGCTAGTTCATGCTGGTAGTGTATGACTGTAGGCATCAGGTGTACACGGGTGTCCAGCTCGGGCACTAGTCGCGGCCTACGTGGTTGGGTCGTGACACTATATTCTCGGGCGCTCATATTTCCTTGTTTTAAATTCAAGAATCTATCCGCTCTAGCTCGGCGGACCTCGGGTGGCAAATAATGACAAATGAAGGCATCAACGAACTCTTGCCACACGGGAGGGGGCGCATTTTCTTGCCTTGACGCTCTCCAATTATTGTACCATAGAACAGCCACATCCCGGAGTCTATAAGATGCTAACTCCACTGATTCGGTTTCAGAGGCATGGATAATCCTCAATGTCCTCAGCATTTCATCAATAAAACTTTGAGGGTCTTCATCCGGCTTTGATCCGAAAAACTCCGGGGGATTCATACTCATAAAATCACGGGCTCTAGTACTAGCCGAACGATCACTCGGGCCCACATTACGCCGTGCTTGGGCGGCAACTAATCCATGGCGTGTCAATAAGTTAATGGCCTCGGCCACTTGTTGGCCGAAGTAGATGGTGGAGGAACTGTAGGCATAGGAGCTGGAGCTGAAGCCCCTTCTTGCTCTTCCGTAACGGGTGGAGTGGTGAGGCA
Source organism: Lycium ferocissimum (assembly GCF_029784015.1). NCBI lineage: Eukaryota > Viridiplantae > Streptophyta > Magnoliopsida > Solanales > Solanaceae > Lycium > Lycium ferocissimum. The sequence goes on from NW_026727456.1 coordinate 12,801, forward strand.
TTAGATGGAACCTCATCATATGATTCGCCCTCATCTATATTCATAGGCGGCTCTTTTTCTGCCCGCCTATTTATCGTAGTCTCGCCCCTCTGGGCGGCTTTAGCTTTCCCTTTTGGCGGCATTTCTAAAATCACAACATACTCATTAGGGAGGAATTTCATCTTATACTTGGCTCTATCGCACGATCTCATATGAAGAAAGATGGTCATTTTTCCTAAATGCCCTGTAGCCTCTTGTTTATTAGCGTGGCGCGTAACACACACCATAAACAAGACTCTACTAGACACGGCTCGTAGACACTTCCTAGGATCCGAACTGAATGTTTAATGCTCTGATACCACTTTGTCACGACCCGAACTACGGGCTGCGATGGGTATCCGGGGCTAACCACCGAACACCTCTCACTTTACTGCTTATCTGCTATCATCCATACTATATACTCATGTTCATATAAGAAAAACTGTCATTCTTCTGTAATGCACTTGCTTTTATAAACATAGGCCCTTCGGCTATCAAAATAATAATATACATGTACATACACAAAAGCCATGGGACCATGCTACCCATACTGCGTATCTACGAGCCTCTACTGGGACACTAGACGTATAGATGGGACAGGACCCCGCCGTGTCCAGAATACATGTACACAAAATAATGTCTCAGAATTAGCACCTCCGGAATAAAGGAGGGCTCCTGCAACTCCGCTGATAGCTACTGTGAATCGGCACCGTCTCCCAGTCTACCTGTGGGCATGAACACAGCGTCCAAAGAGAAGGACGTTAGTACGAATATTGTACTGAGTATGTAAAGCATGAGCAGTAATGATGGAGAAACATAACGGTAATATATGAAGTAACACAGGATGGGAGTCATTAACATTTCCTTCATAGTACTTACACGCTTTCCGTAGGGGCGTTCCGTGTTCTATTTTGTACTCGTATACATACATTCATATCCTTTACTTATTTACCTTTCATATCTATTATCTCATCATACTCATGCCCGTATCACGTGCTTTGCATATACATAGCCCTTACTCGGCACTTACATGATAGTAGTATATTCGTACTCTAATCACTGTCATATGTATAGCATAATCGTACTCGTAACGATATCATATACTTATATCATTCGTACTCACATGAATGTGATGAATATGGTATAATCATACAGGTAACATCCGTATTCGGCCTCATAGGCTCGACAGCATATCATATTCGGCCACGAGGGCTCGACCACATCACATATATCTCATATCGTACATGCCTCATAGGCTCATTACATCATACTTATCATAACATGCTCATCACAATATGCTTTTCATGATATGCTTATCATAATATACTTTTCATAATATGCTTATCATAACTCATCATGGTATGCTTGACGTCATATACTTATTACAATACATGCATAGAGGCTCTTAGCTAATCATACTCTATCGGGGTGACGTAAGGTCGTGGGCCCCCGATGTCGTTATGAGCATTCACAAGTATTCTGCCTCACCTTGAAGGAACAAACATAAAGTGAGTGTACGTAATGATCAATATCATTAGATCACATATATATCTAGCATCATTAGCTTCTTAGGAGCATCATATCATAGGCTATAGCATTTCTAGACTTTAGCTTACTATCATAATCATCGTATTCATCTCGTATGTCTTATCTCGTATAGCTATTCATGAATGAGGATCTTTACTTTTTTAGAGATAGGAACATTCATAGAGAAAGAGGAATTACATGCCATGGGACTCATGCCTTAGGAAGAAAAGGATTAGCCTCACATACCTTGGCCGTTTAGCTACTCTATTGCTGGCTCGTCCTCCTTCATTGCTTGCGTCTTTACCTTCAAGAGGGTTCGTATCGTCATTAGCTAATCAATTACAAGAACGCACTTCTTAAGGCTAAAGAAAATCGGACAGCGTTTCCTTTGTTTATACTACTTTCCGCCATATTCCATATCAACTCCCAACATTCATAATAATCATCACAATATCGTTAATAACAATCGTCATTCATTCATCTTATTTGCATTTCATAATCTCACTTCAATTTCCCATAATCATGACTAAAAATCCATCATCGTATTCTTTCGTATCCAATGCTCATTTCATGTTCTATAGGTCATTTATAACATATTTATATCCTCAACATATTCATTTCCACGATTCAATCCACTACTAATCACTAATGGCATTATTCATCCATTTAATGACCCATTTGTTGTACTCTTCTACAATCCATGAATCTTAACTCAATAATACTTCAAATAGCATGTAAAGTTCATGAAACTTACCTTGGATGATGGTTGAACAAGTCTTAAGTTGAAATACTTCAATTAGCCAAAACCCTAGTTCCACCTTCTTTGGAATTTCTTGGCTTAGATGGTCCCTTGATGTGTTCTTGCACTTAATTTCACCAATTGGTGGTGTTGATCTTGATGTTTCCTTTGATTTTTGTTGAATTCTTGTGGAGGAAATATTGGGAGTTTTCTAGAAGTCTCTTGAGGTGTCTTGAAGAAGAATGAAATGAAATGAGCTTAAGTCCCTTTTAAAAATCCCAAAATCTGATCTTTAATGAATTATTGTCGGGATGAACAGTGGTCGTAAAGCACCCTATACGGATCGTATTCTGGTTTACGGTCCATCCTTCATGCACATATTTAAGCTTAAGAAAAACAAAAAGTTGAGGTTTTTGACTGCTTGGAGGACGATCGCACTATATGGTCCGTAAATCACTTTACGGGCCGTATTGTGCACTATACGACCACTGGCTGGGAAATTTTCGCAACTTTATTATTTCCACAAAATTCATGATTGGCCATTCCCGACTTAACAACACATCATATACTCAAGCTCTTCATCGTTCTACTCATCACTCAAGTACGGAAAAATTTTGAGGTGTCACATTCTTCCCCCCTTTTGGAACATTCGTCCTCGAATGTTAAATTATCGGGGATTCTGGAAAAATTTCGCCAGAGTTTCCCCTGTAATATGGCACTATCCTCCTGTCACAACAGCCCATAATATCATTGCCTCACAGGGCTACAACACAATAGCAATATAGATTGGCCACACACGACCCATTTGTATAAAAGAAAAGTAGACATACCTTATCATCCAGTGTTTCCTCATATAGCTCTTCCGGCTAAAATAAGTGCAGATTTTCTCGTGGGGTCCAATATTTTGTTTCACAAATAGGGGACATAACATCTGAGTAATGATGGAAATAGGGGTGTTCAGATACTCTAATTATTACACTTCATTTAATGCATTCCCCTTTCTTACCCCATAATGGCATCAAATCTTACATGGTTTGCAACTCTATCTCGCTGGGTTTCATTAGCGAAGTATAATTGCTTGCAAGTCACATCACCGCTCTTGGCTGATTCATGTGCGTATACACCTATACATATACAGATATCCACATCCATACACATTTTGTGTTCATAGCCATATCTCTATTCATGATCACATTCATTTACATACTCATATTCATCGCATTTCTATATTCGTAACACATTTGTACTCATATTTGTATCGTTCACATATCGTATATTTCATACATGCTTAACATATTCGTACTCGTATTGATTTCGTATACATAGCATTCATATAACATTTACATAACATACCCGACTATAAAGAATCGGTACTTTACATACTTGGCCCGGCCAAGGCCCAAGGTCATCCGTACCTAACTATAGTGGTGTGTGCTCATCATCATGTATACATATTCATACACGTATATCGTACTCTACCCGGTCATACAGGCTCGGGGTTTCCATACTAGTCATATATAGGCACATATACATATAAGATCATAAGAATTTCTTAACACCGTTACTATCATCACTTATCACATCTATCTGACACGTCTTAGGGTCTATCGTTAACTTTCCACACTTGCGTTCCTTTTCCTCGCTCCCCCCCCCCCCCCCCCCCTTTTTTTATTTTTATTTTTTTGGTTTGGCCCATACTATTTTTAAATTCATAGTCTTGCCTTCAAATCCTTAACCCGTATATCCCTTACTACACTACGTCTTATTCATGCCGTTTCCCATGATTCATAGTGTCACACCCCAATCTTCATCAGGGCGTGACGGGCACCCGACTCTCATCAGAGTCGAGCGAACCCTTAAACGTCAACTCAAAATTTTTTTTTTTAAAACAAGAATTAAAAGTTGTAAATGAAATACCAAAATCGACACGTGGCTCAAGGCACCTCAAAACATGTTACATATATACATACGACAAAGAACAAGGCAAGCCAAAAGGCCTCTGCCATTTCTGTGCAACAAAATAATGGCCGACAAGGCCAAACAGTAACCACAACTCCCACGCAGTTCGCAGACTTCTATAGAGTATGACCTGCACAATATATAAAACTATACCAAAACAGGAACAGCCTCCGGAGCAAATGGAGCGTGTCGACTCTCAGTGCTAACTCCCTAAGAAAGCTGGATCCCCTGGTTGCGTCCCTGAACCTGCGGGCATGAAACGCAGCCCCCGAAGAAAGGGGGTCAGTACGGAATATGTACTGAATATGTAAAGCGTCACTGAAGCATGAATCAGAAAAGTACAACAGAAAACAAGTTTAGGTTACCTGACATGAATTAAATATTTAAATAAAATAGTCCCTTCGGACGGCCGCTTCCGGCCTAATAATAATAACAATAATAGTAATAACAATAGTAATAACAATAGTAATCCCCTTCGGGTGTGCCGGTCCCGACATACGTCTATCCTGGCCCCTTCGGACATGCCGGTCCCGGAATAAAATGATGGCCCCTTCGGGCATGCCGGTCCAACATACGTCTATCCTGGCCCCTTCGGACATGCTGACCCCGACATAATAATCCTAGCCCCTTCGGGCATGTCACTCGCGGCATACGGCTACCCTGGCCCCTTCGGGCATGCCACTCGTGACATAATACTAATCCTAGCCCCTTCGGGCATAATAATAATAGTAATAGTAATAATAATAATAAAATCTCACACCCCCTTCGGAGTGGTTTTGGGAAATCTGAATAATAAGATATCGCACTCCGCCCCGGAGTGGTTTTGAAAAGTTTTATAAAATATCACACTCCCTTCGGAGTGGTTTTGAAAAATTTTATAAAATATCGCTTAATAGTTAGGGCAATAGCCAAAAGTTTTCCTTCAATTGTGGTACAAAAATAAGTCAAATAAAACAGTAGGCGGAGATCCGGGAATAGCGGGTCCGCCGGGTCAACGGAGGTGCGGCGTACTCGAATTACATATACTAAGCTTAATGGAGTCATTTATGGAAGTTCCAAGGCAATTCGATTACATTCCTGCAAGTTACGGACGTTTGAGCATTTTTCCAACAAGATATAAGGATTCTAGTTCAATCGCACTGAATGAATAGTGCTCCATTTCAGAATCGGATTTCGATGAACAAAATAACCCCCGAGGCTCAAATTCAAGCCTAGTACACCTAGGACATGCCAAAGGAAGGAGAGGGATAGCTTCACATACCTTACGGGTGTCTTATACTCGCTTAAGCTCAATTCCCGTTTCGTCCAGAATCTGCAAATGGTCAAAGTTACCAAATATAAATCATGCACCTTTAAGAGTTTATCTTTAGCTTTGAATTTGTCTACAAAAATTTGGGCAGCATCTCCTCTATAAATTCGCTGCCCGAGAATTCAACTCGGCCAAAACAATCAACAACAACTCAACAACAACAACAACAATAATAACAATCTCCACAAATCACGATATAACGCAATTAGTCTACTTTCCCACATAACGCTATAGCTTCCATTCCGACTTCACCTTTCCAACTTCATGTCAACGTTCTCATATTTATTTACTAATCCACAACCATTCAAATACAATTCGGAAACACTTCATATCATTTCTACAAAATATTCGCAAAATATACAAAATATACAAACTTTCTACCAAAGCCACAATGCCTTCAAAACTTTAATCTTTGACATGCATACTCATAGTATGTTTCCATCTTCCAATTTCATCAACAATCATCATAATTGCATCTTACAATTTCATTTCCATGTTAACATGAAACTAGAATAAAATCATATAATTCCTACAACAACCTAACAATGGATTCTTCATTCCAACTTGAACCATTTTCCTTTCATTTACTCCACAAGAACACAAGAACACAATTAATACATTAAATAAATTCAACCCTTCTCCCTTTCATGTAAAGCACCACACACGGCCACAACACACATGCACCACACGGCCATGCACACACACACACATCATAATTCTATGCTTTCCATACAATTTTAATCGTCATAACACACTCACATCTTCCATAACATAAAAGGATAGAAATCTCACCTTTTTCTTTAAATTTCTACTTTCCGCAAACGGAGTTTTCTTGCTTAACTAATTATACCACGTCGACAAGCACCTTGAACTTGTTAAGAATTCAAGAAGAAGGGAATTCTCACATCAAAGTTGGATGGCTTGAATTTTTTTTTTCTTCTTTCCCTTTCTCTCTTCCTCTTGGCCGTAGGCCTTCTTTTTTTTTTCTCTCAATTCTTGTTCTTGAAGTTTCTTGAAAAATGAAGACTTAGCCCCTCCTTAATCTATTTATCCATAATTCTAATAACTTGGGCTTGGGCTTTTTTTTATTTCTTTTTCCTATTCATGGCCGGCCACCTTGGCAACTTGGGCCTCAATTTTTTTTTTTTTTTTTGGCCCAATAATTTAACGACTTTGTATACTTCATGAAATAATTTCCAAAAATTCCAATTTTACCCTTAGCCTTACTCAATACCTTCGCATCCATATTTCCATAACCGGCATACACATATTAAGAGGAGCCCAAACATGACCTTATTCCTTATAAGTCAGAATTATTTCCAAATTTTCGAATACGCAAAAATGCCGGATATAACATCCTCCCCCCCTTTAGAACATTCGTCCTCGAATGTTGAATTAGCCTTATGGGGCTTACAAGTACTTTGGGGGAAGGCTCTTTAAGTAGACGGTACGTATAAATCATTCACTGATTAAGACAATCAACTACGGAATTTAGATTACCTGGTGGTGCATCCTGCGGTGCCTCGGGACCTGATCTCCCCCTTTAGTGCATAGATGCGACGCGGTCCCGCACCGGAACTAGGTGCTCTACCTCCACCCCTACCTCGACCGGTAAGAAGTCCGAGGTCCTCGTCTTGGGGCTCTTACCGAAGGTGACGACGCTCGCTACCGAGTTTCAGAACAAGACATGGCCCACTCCTTGTGGACACTCTCTAGCATAGTGCGTCGGATCACCACGGGTATAACACGCCCCGTCGGCATTGTCCTACATGCCGCCTTCCACAAGTCGCGCATCGCGGAGGGGCCATCGCCTCTTGCCCCGACCATGCCTGCTGCTGAGGACCCGGCGCATAGGAAGAACTCTGTCCTTGCTGATGGAATGTCTCTCTACCCCGCTGAGGTCCACGAAATTGCGAAGGTGCGCTATACTGGAGTCTGCTCTCGCTGGTGGAACCCTTACCCCGACCTTCTGTCCTGGCCCTCTTGGGCTGGCTACCACCCTGCTCTGAAATAGCCTCTCGTTGGCGCTTGCGATCCTCTACCCCCTGCGCATAAGCTTGGATACGAGCTATGTCTATACCCGGCTGCATTGCCACTGGCATACAAATCTCCTGCAACTCTGAGTCCAATCCCATTACATACCGGTGAACTCTATCTTCCATTTCCTGCACAATAGTAGGGGCATATCTGGCTAAGGAGTCGAACTCCACACTATATTCTCTAACAGATCTGCTACCCTATCGCAGGTTAAGAAACTTGTCAACCCTTGCCTGCTTCAATTCGGGTGGCATATAGTGGCGCAAAAAGGCATCTGAGAATTCCTGCCAAGTCGGCGGAAGGGCATCACTACCCCTCGATAATCTCCAAGGCGGTACCAATTTATTGCTATGCCTACTGGCCTATAAGAGGCTAACTCAACAGATTCCGTGGCTGATGCCTGCATCACATTTAGAGTACGCTGCATACCATCTATGAACTCCTGAGGATCAGCATTAGGGTCCGTGCCCTTAAATTCTGGAGGATTTAACGTAAGAAAATCTCGTGCCCTGGCACCGGCGACCTATCCGGATACTCGTGACTCCTATTCCGTTGTCCACCGGGTGGCAAGTACTTGAGTTAACAAATGTATAGCGTCTTTCATTTCTCTAATCTCCCGCTCGCTAGGCATCCGACCGAGAGACCGGAGATCGATGCCGGTGCCGGAGCCGGGCCGGATCGTGCCCCTCGTAGCTCGTCCGGAGATGGGGAGGCGGGAGGACTCCGTGGTGGATGCGTATTCCAAAGATAAGTCCGAGCTCTAGTAGACCTGGGGGCTTGGCTAACTACCTCGTCCGCAACTGCTTTGCCCTTCTGGGCTGCCGTCGCTTTACCCTTCTTAGGCGGCATTACTGAAATCATACAAATTGCTAGATTAGGGACCTTACTTACGACACGGCTCTATCTCGCACGATCTTTACCATGAAAGAAAGAATGACACCCTATTAATGTCTCGTAGCTTCTCGTTTATAGATGTGGTGCACAACACACCGATAAACAAGACTCTACTAGACACGAGCCGCGAACATGCCGAGGACTGACCTGCTCTGATACCACTTTGTCACACCCCAATCTTCATCAGGGCGTAACGGGCACCCGACTCTCATCAGAGTCGAGCGAACCCTTAAACGTCAACTCAATTTTTTTTTTTTTTAAAAACAAGAATTAAAAGTTGTAAATGAAATACCAAAATCGACACGTGGCTCAAGGCACCTCAAAACATGTTACATATATACATACGACAAAGAACAAGGCAAGCCAAAAGGCCTCTGCCATTTCTGTGCAACAAAATAATGGCCGACAAGGCCAAACAGTAACCACAACTCCCACGCAGTTCGCAGACTTCTACAGAGTATGACCTGCACAATATATAAAACGATACCAAAATAGGAACAGCCTCCGAGAGCAAATGGAGTCGTCGACTCTCTGCTAACTCCCCTCTAAGAAGCCGGATCCCCGGTTGCGTCCCCGAACCCGGCGGGCATGAAACGCAGCCCCCGAAGAAAGGGGGTCAGTACGGAATATGTACTGAATATGTAAAGCGTCACTGAAGCATGAATCAGAAAAGTACAACGTAAAAACAAGTTTAGGTTACCTGACATGAATTAAATATTTAAATAAAATAGTCCCTTCGGACGGCCGCTTCCGGCCTAATAATAATAACAATAATAGTAATAACAATAGTAATCCCCTTCGGGTGTGCCGGTTCCGACATACGTCTATCCTGGCCCCTTCGGACATGCCGGTCCCGGAATAAAATGATGGCCCCTTCGGGCATGCCGGTCCAACATACGTCTATCCTGGCCCCTTCGGACATGCCGACCCCGACATAATAATCCTAGCCCATTCGGCATGTAACTCGCGGCATACGGCTACCCCGGCCCCTTCGGGCATGCCACTCGTGACATAATACTAATCCTAGCCTCCTTCGGGCATAATAATAATAGTAATAGTAATAATAATAATAAAATCTCACACCCCTTCGGAGTGGTTTTGGGAAATCGAATAATAAGATATCGCACTCCCCTTCGGAGTGGTTTTGAAAAGTTTTATAAAATATCACACTCCTTCGGAGTGGTTTTGAAAAGTTTTATAAAATATCGCTTAATAGTTAGGGCAATAGCCAAAAGTTTTCCTTCAATTGTGGTACAAAAATAAGTCAAATAAAACAGTAGGCGGAGATCCGGGAATAGCGGGTCCGCCCCGGGTCAACGGAGGTGGCGTACTCGAATTACATATACTAAGCTTAATGGAGTCATTTATGGAAGTTCCAAGGCAATTCGATTACATTCCTGCAAGTTACGGACGTTTGAGCATTTTTCCAACAAGATATAAGGATTCTAGTTCAATCGCACTGAATGAATAGTGCTCCATTTCAGAATCGGATTTCGATGAACAGAATAACCCCCGAGGCTCAAATTCAAGCCTAGTACACCTAGGACATGCCAAAGGAAGGAGAGGGATAGCTTCACATACCTTACGGGTGTCTTATACTCGCTTAAGCTCAATTCCCGTTTCGTCCAGAATCTGCAAATGGTCAAAGTTACCAAATATAAATCATGCACCTTTAAGAGTTTATCTTTAGCCTGAATTTGTCTACAAAAATTTGGGCAGCATCTCCTCTATAAATTCGCTGCCCCGAGAATTCAACTCGGCCAAAACAATCAACAACAACTCAACAACAACAACAACAATAATAACAATCTCCACAAATCACGATATAACGCAATTAGTCTACTTTCCCACATAACGCTATAGCTTCCATTCCGACTTCACCTTTCCAACTTCATGTCAACGTTCTCATATTTATTTACTAATCCACAACCATTCAAATACAATTCGGAAACACTTCATAGCATTTCTACAAAATATTCGCAAAATATACAAAATATACAAACTTTCTACCAAAGCCACAATGCCTTCAAAACTTTAATCTTTGACATGCATACTCATAGTATGTTTCCATCTTCCAATTTCATCAACAATCATCATAATTGCATCTTACAATTTCATTTCCATGTTAACATGAAACTAGAATAAAATTATATAATTCCTACAACAACCTAACAATGGATTCTTCATTCCAACTTGAACCATTTTCCTTTCATTTACTCCACAAGAACACAAGAACACAATTAATACATTAAATAAATTCAACCCTTCTCCCTTTCATGTAAAGCACCACACACGGCCACAACACACATGCACCACACGGCCATGCACACACACACACATCATAATTCTATGCTTTCCATACAATTTTAATCGTCATAACACACTCACATCTTCCATAACATAAAAGGATAGAAATCTCACCTTTTTCTTTAAATTTCTACTTTCCGCAAACGGAGTTTTCTTGCTTAACTAATTATACCACGTCGACAAGCACCTTGAACTTGTTAAGAATTCAAGAAGAAGGGAATTCTCACATCAAAGTTGGATGGCTTGAAATTTTTTTTTTCTTCTTTCCCTTTCTCTCTTCCTCTTGGCCGTAGGCCTTCTTTTTTTTTTCTCTCAATTCTTGTTCTTGAAGTTTCTTGAAAAATGAAGACTTAGCCCCTCCTTAATCTATTTATCCATAATTCTAATAACTTGGGCTTGGGCTTTTTTTTTATTTCTTTTTCCTATTCATGGCCGGCCACCTTGGCAACTTGGGCCTCAATTTTCTCTTCTTTTTTTTTTGGCCCAATAATTTAACGACTTTGTATACTTCATGAAATAATTTCCAAAAATTCCAATTTTATCCTTAGCCTTACTCAATATCTTCGCATCCATATTTCCATAACCGGCATACACATATTAAGAGGAGCCCAAACATGACCTTATTCCTTATAAGTCAGAATTATTTCCAAATTTTCGAATACGCAAAAATGCCGGATATAACACATAGCTATGATAATCTATGTGTGGGGGCTTAACATATTCGTGTCTTACCTCTTCTCTTTGCCCTATACCTAAGTAGCATCTTATAGTCGTAACTCATCGTCATCACTATCTTGGAAGTTTTACTCTTCATATCTTACTTCCTTAAACTTGAGAACCATAATACCACATATCATTCTTTCCCCATTACCATCGCTACATAATATAACTTCTCAATTTATACTTGCTCATTGCTACAATTATTTATTCTTCCTTTAGCACATAATTAAAAATGAAGATATACCTGTGACGGCATCGGGGGTGACTGCGGATCTTGTCGCTCAACCAATGCATACATACGATGCCGAGGACCACTCGAATTAGACGCTCTCTCCTTGCCTCTACCCCGCACTACTAGTGTCCGGGAGTCTTGTCCCCGCGGGGCGCATAGATGACGAAGATCCGGCCGCGGGATCCCGTGGGCCGGACCGCACGCCCGCCGCCTCGAAACGGGCACTCTCTCATAATATGACTTGACCGGCCACAACTATAGCAAACATCCGACCCCACTCGACATGGTCCCCAATGTCGCTACCGCACCGGGTACATTGTGATATGGATGATCTCGTCTGGCCCGAATCACTTCTATACCGTGAGCCCGACTCTCTGAAACTCTGACTTGGTCCGGAATGAATGGAGTAATCGGACCCCCGGCTCGAGTGTCCAGAATATGACTTCCTCGATCTTCCTCTATAGCCGCTATCGGCACCCATGGATCCGCCCTCTTACCTTGCCCTTGGTCAACTCCACGTTCACCCTTTGGGCCGTTGTTGGTCTTCTAAATTTTGGGTATGGGCTTGAATGCGGGAAATATCCATCCCGTCTTGCAATGAAGCCGTTAAACATTCTTGATATAAACGTGGCCCCGAGCCGCTCACAAATCAGTACACTCGTCACCCATGTCGGCCACCATCATCGGAGCATATCTAGCCAACGAATTAAATTGAAGGCTATATTCTCGGGCGCTCATATTTCCTTGTTTCAAATTTAAGAATCTATCCGCTCTAGCTCGGCGTACCTCGGGTGGCAAATAATGACGAATGAAGGCATCAACGAACTCTTGCCACACGGGAGGGGGCGCATTTTCTTGCCTCGACGCTCTCCAATTATTGTACCATAGAACTGCCACATCCCGAGTCTATAAGATGCTAACTCCACCGATTCGGTTTCGCAGGTATGGATAATCCTCAATGTCCTCGCATTTCATCAATAAAACTTTGAGGGTCTTCATCCGCTTTGATCCGAAAAACTCCGGGATTCATACTCATAAAATCACGAGCTCTAGTACTAGCCGAACGATCACTCGGGCCCACATTCTCGCCGCTGTGCTTGGGCGGCAACCAACTGTGTCAATAAGTTAATGGCCTCGGCCACTTGTTGGCCTGAAGTAGATGGTGGAGGAACTGTAGGCATGGGAGCTGGAGCTGAAGCCCCTTCTTGCTCTTCCGTAACGGGCGGAGTGGTGGAGGCATTAGATGGAACCTCATCATGTGATTCGCCCTCATCTATATTCATAGGCGGCTCTATTTCTCGCCCGCTCTTTATCGTAGTCTCGCCCTCCGGGCGGCTTTAGCTTTCCCTTTTGGCGGCATTTCTAAAATCACAACATACTCATTAGGGAGGAATTTCATCTTATACTTGGCTCTATCGCACGATCTCATATGAAGAAAGATGGTCATTTTTCCTAAATGCCCTGTAGCCTCCTATTTATTAGCGTGGCGCGCAACACACCATAAACAAGACTCTACTAGACACGGCTCGTAGACACTTCCTAGACCGAATCGCTCGATACCACTTTGTCATGACCCGAACTACGGCCGACGATGGGTATCCGGGCTAACCACCGAACACCTCTCACTTTCTCGCTTATCTCGCTATCATCCATACTATATGCTCATGTTCATATAAGAAAAACTGTCATTCTTCCGTAATGCACTTGCTTTTATAAACATAGGCCCTTCGGCTATCAAAATAATATATATACATGTACATACACAAAAGCCATGGGACCATACTACCCACACCGCGTATCTACGAGCCTCTACCGGGACACTAGACATATAGACGGACAGGACCCCGCCGTGTCCAGAATACATGTACACAAAATAATGTCTCAGAATTAGCACCTCCGGAATAAAGGAGGGCTCCTGCAACTCCGCTGATAGCTACTGTGAATCGGCACCGTCTCCCTGTCTACCTGTGGGCATGAACACAGCGTCCAAAGAGAAGGACGTCGTACGAATATTGTACCGAGTATGTAAAGCATGAGCAAGAATGATGGAGAAACATAACGGTAATATATGAAGTAACACAGATGGGAGTCATTAACATTTCCTTCATAGTACTTACCTGCTTTCCGTAGGGGCGTTCCGTGTTCTATTTCGTACTCGTATACATACATTCATATCCTTTACTTATTTACCTTTCATGTCTATTATCTCGTCATGCCCATGCCCGTATCACGTGCTTTGCATATACATAGCCCCTACTCGGTACTTACATGATAGTAGTATATTCGTACTCTAATCACTGTCATATGTATAGCATAATCGTACTCGTAACGATATCATATACTTATATCATTCGTACTCACATGAATGTGATGCATATGGTATAATCATACAGGTAACACAATCATACTCATATAGATATCATACGTGAAGCATAGTCGTGCTCATACAAGCATCATGCATATAACATAGTCGTGTTCATAACGGTATCATACATGTAGCATACCCGTATTCATATAGGTTGGCATCATTCGTACTCGGCCCCTTTGGGCTCGACAGGATCGCTAGCATACGTACTCGGCCCTCTTGGCTCGATGGCACATCGGTATACGTACTCGGCCCTCTTGGGCTCGATGGGACCATTGGCATACGTACTCGGCCCTCTTGGGCTCGATGGGCTTAACAGTATCCGTACTCGGCCTTTCTGGGCTCGATACATACATATATACATATACATCACATAGGGGTATCATGACCTTAACATATCTAGTCATCATCTTGCATTCATAATAAACATACATATACTTATCATAGTGTCGCATCTATTTATACACATTTGATCATTATCCGTATTCGGCCTCATAGGCTCGACAGCATATCGTATTCGGCTACGAGGGCTCGACCACATCACATATATCTCATATCGTACATGCCTCATAGGCTCATTACATCATACTTATCATAACATGCTCATCACAATATGCTTTTCATGATATGCTTATCATAATATGCTTTTCATAATATGCTTATCATAACTCATCATGGTATGCTTGACGTCATATACTTATTACAATACATACATAGAGGCTCTTAGCTAATCATACTCTACGGGGTGACGTAAGGTCGTGGGCCCCCGATGTCGTTATGAGCATTCACAAGTATTCTGCCTCACCTTGAAGGAACAAACATAAGTTGAGTGTACGTAATGATCAATATCATTAGATCACATATATATCTAGCATCATTAGCTTCTTAGGAGCATCATATCATAGCCTATAGCATTTCTAGACTTTAGCTTACTATCATAATCATCGTATTCATCTCGTATGTCTTATCTCGTATAGCTATTCATGAATGAGGATCTTTACTTTCTTAGAGATAGGAACATTCATAGAGAAAGAGGAATTAAATGCCATGGGACTTATGCCTTAGGAAGAAAAGGATTAGCCTCACATACCTTGGCCGTTTAGCTACTCTATTGCTGGCTCGTCCTCCTTCAATGCTTGCGTCTTTACCTTCAAGAGGGTTCGTATCGTCATTAGCTAATCAATTACAAGAACGCACTTCTTAAGGCTAAAGAAAATCGGACAGCGTTTCCTTTGTTTATACTACTTTCCGCCATATTCCATATCAACTCCCAACATTCATAATAATCATCACAATATCGTTAACAACAATTGTCATTCATTCATCTTATTTGCATTTCATAATCTCACTTCAATTTCCCATAATCATGACTAAAAATCCATCATCGTATTCTTTCGTATCCAATGCTCATTTCATGTTTTATAGGTCATTTATAACATATTTATATCCTCAACATATTCATTTCCACGATTCAATCCACTACTAATCACTAATGGCATTATTCATCCATTTAATGACCCATTTGTTGTACTCTTCTACAATCCATGAATCTTAACTCAATAATACTTCAAATAGCATGTAAAGTTCATGAAACTTACCTTGGATGATGGTTGAACAAGTCTTAAGTTGAAATACTTCAATTAGCCAAAACCCTAGTTCCACCTTCTTTGGAATTTCTTGGCTTAGATGGTCCCTTGATGTGTTCTTGTACTTAATTTCACCAATTGGTGGTGTTGATCTTGATGTTTCCTTTGATTTTTGTTGAATTCTTGTGGAGGAAATATTGGGAGTTTTCTAGAAGTCTCTTGAGGTGTCTTGAAGAAGAATGAAATGAAATGAGTTTAAGTCCCTTTTAAAAATTCCAAAATCTGATCTTTAATGAATTATTGTCGGGATGAACAGTGGTCGTAAAGCACCCTATACGGACCGTATTCTGGTTTACGGTCCGTCCTCCATGCACGTATTTAAGCTTAAGAAAAATAGAAAGTTGAGGTTTTTGATCGTTGAGGACGATCGCACTATACGGTCCGTAAATCACTTTACGGGCCGTATTGTGCACTATACGACCACTGGCTGGGAAATTTTCGCAACTTTATTATTTCCACAAAATTCATGATTGGCCATTCCCGACTTAACAACACATCATATACTCAAGCTCTTCATCGTTCTACTCGTCACTCAAGTACGAAAAATTTCGAGGTGTCACAATGTGGTATGTGATATGTGATGATTTGATGATATGATATGTGATGATCTGATGATACAATATGATATGTGATATGATGTGTGATAATATGACGGTACGTTTATGATTATTATGTTATATATGGATCGGGCCGTACGTTCCTCGGCAATCGGTCAATGTCAGCTCATGTGGTATGTTTGATTTTCTGTATATACGAGGCAAAAATGTTTTTTTCAAAAGAAAGCGAAGCATTTTGACATTCTGATTATCCTATTTGCCTTCTGTACCGCTTATGTATGATTTGGAGGTCAGATGTAAGTACCTTGGTATTCGGCTTATTATGCTCGCGTTCGGTGCACTTTACTTCGATTATGACTCGGTTTTTTCCGTATTTCGCTTTGCATACTCGCACATATTCCGTACTTGACCCCTTTCTTCGGGGCCGCGTTTCATGCCGCGTGTACCCGCATAAGTAGGTGATGTTAAAGAAGATGTAAGATGTTCCACCGGATTGGCGAGCTCCATTTTTCCGGAGTGTGCCGAGTCGGCAGCATATGTACGATATGGTATCTGAAGTTATGTTAGAGACTTTGCAGACAGTGTCGTGTGTATAAGACGTCAGTTTGTAAGTGGCTATGTAAGCCGGTGTATGATTATGCATTATGTTATAGATTGATGTGACTACAAATTTTATTTGATTTGAAAAAGACGAAAGGCATGTTTGTTTTCTGGAAAATTTTCATTATGTGCTTATGTTATGTTTTGTGGGCCCAGTACGATTATGAGTATTATGAAAGTCTGCGGGTTCGCTCGGCCCTAGGTAAGGGTCGGGTGCCCATCACACCCTGTCGGATTAAGGGTGTGACAAATTGGTATCAGAGCAGTTCGTCCTAGGGGTTGTCTGTAAAGTCGTGTCCAGGAGAGTCTTGTTTATGGTGTGTTGCGCGCCACATTTATAAACAGGAGGCTACGGGGCATTTAGGGTGGTTACTCTTCTTTCACGTCTGAGATCGTGCCATAGAGCCAAGTCACAGGAAATGAGAAGTTAGAGTGGCCTAAGGGAAATTAGAGTGTGTGGCGTGGGCAGAAACCTTACGAGGTCGCGTAGAACGGGGTGAATTAGACCGGCAAAGAGAAAGGAAGTGCATCACGACTCTAGTATTGAGGTGAGTTTGAGTAGCATTTGGGAATATTTGGTGAACGAGATTGTGTGCTATGGTAATAAAGGAAACCCCTCCGAGATCCTTAAGACCCCATACGACTAGTTGAGCATTCGAGGACGAATGTTCTAAAGGGGGAAAGGATGTTATACTCCGTACTTTGTACGTTGGAATATTCTAAGTCGGTTGCGACAAGTTAAGGACAAGGTTGTAATTTTTTTCCGATTTTGTTAAAAGTGCATAAGTTGCATATTCATCTTTTTATTGGTATGGAGTGTTAAGGGTAAATTTGGAATAAGGAAAATTTGAGACCAAAAGATGAATTATGGAAAGCTAGACATTTCATGAAAATTTGGGGCCAAAAGTGAATTTTTAAAAACTTAATAATTCATGAAAATGGCCATATGTGGCCATGTGTGAGATGTGGGCCATAGGGCCACTTGTGCAAATTATATATGTAGAGAAAGATGACTAATTTAAGTCATCTTCATCATTTGTCACACTTAGAAGTTTCAAGAAAAATCAAGAAGATTTGGAGAGCAAGAAAGAGAGGGAGGTTCGGCCATGGCACCAAAAATTGGTGATCATGAATAGTGATCCAAAAAAAAATATTTCTTCTAGTTTTCCCACTAATTGAAAGGCTCGTTAACGTGGAGTGGTTGTTGGAACAAGAAAACTATTTTGTGCCATGAACAAGGCCTAGTAATGTGTGGTGGAGTTGAATGGAAAAAGGTGAGGTTTAATCTTCTTTACATGTTTTAGAGGTGTTTATGCATGTTGTGATATGTAGAAATGGATGGAAATCATGAAAATATGGTGTTGTGTGTGGCGTGTATGTATGGTTGGTGTAGAAGTGAAGAAGTAAGTTTATTTAGCATGTTTAGATTGTTGTTGTTGTGGATTTATGATGAACAAAATGAAGAATTAATGCATTAAGTCAAGGTAAAGTTGTATATGGGCTGTTTTGGAAGTCAATGTAATCTTAATATAGTTTCTTGTAATTATGAGATTAATGTTGTTAAAGTATGGATTGTTAGTATGGTTTATGAATTTGGAAGAAAGAAAATGTATTGTTGTTGTTCTTATGGAAATTTGAGGTTTCGGGTGGAGTAGGGTATTAATTGGATTGTTTGAATATTGTGCGGATTGTTAGAAATGTTCTTGAATCGTGTTTGAATGGTTTTGGATTGGTATTTGAATATGCGGTCGTTGATGTTAGTTTGAATATATGAAGTTGAATTGAGTATGCATGAATGTTGTCGAATTATGTAGAAAGGAATTATTAATGTTAGAATGCGTTTGGAATTGCTTATGGATATTGTTGATGTGGTTGTTGGTATTGTTGTTGGATATTTGGCCGAGTTGAATTCTCGGGGTGTCGAATTTAGAGGGAAACGCTTTGCCCAAATTTTTGTAAACAAAGTGCGAGCTTAAAATGGGAATTCCGAGGTGCCTATGACTAATGTTTGGTGTCTAATGACGTGTTATAGATTTTGAGAAGCCGATACTTGAGTTTTGATTAGCTTAGGAAGCAATCAAGGTATGTCTTAGAGATGGCTAAGCTATGATGCGTTATGAGCCTTGGGGGTAATTCTATTCGTAAAATCCGAACATGTTTATGATTCATATTTGCTTTGTGATGTTGGCATCCTTAATATGGTCAAGCTATGATCCGTATGTCCTTGATATGATTGGATTTGAAATGCTATGTATACGGTTTGTTTCGAAAGGATCTTACGTCTTTTGTATGACTAAATTTCAAAAGTTGCATAAAAAGTTTTGTTTTCAAAAGAGTTTTGTTCCCAAACGATTCCGAAACTACGAACGCCCGTAACTTTCAAGAAAGGGCTCGGATCGCTTTGATATCTTTGCAAATGATTTCATGACGAGTAATGACTATGATTTCCATAGGCGGGCCCGGATTGGGTTGACGCTCGTCCGTGGGTCTCGCGACTTTTCTTTGTATAGTGCTAACTGTTATAACCCGTATTTTTCACCTTTGGAAATCTTGGGATTATTGAGACAAGTTAAGGACAATGTAATGTATTGATCTTGTTTGGTACATAAGTTGGTTATGGAAAATCTATATGTGAAAATATTGGAAAAGACTAAGGGCAAAATCAAAATTTCGAAAATTGGTTTCATGAATTACCAAAAATGTGGACTAAGTAATTGGGCTTGGAAAAAATTAACAAAAAAAAAAAAAAGCAAGCCAAGGCCCAACCCAATAGGGTGGCCGGCCATGGTTAAGGGAAAATTAAAAAAAAATGATGATGATCCAAGCCCATGGAATTAAGGCATGTGGTCAATGAATAAAAGACCACTTAATCATCCAAATTTCCTAGAAGTTTCAAGAGAAACAAGAGAAGGACTAAACAAGAAGAGCAAAAAAATAAGAGCCTATTCGGCTTGGCCATAGAAAAATTTGCCCTCAAAAATCTTGTTCCAAAAATTATTTTCTTGTTGTATTCCCACTAATTCAAGGCCCTCTACAACTTGGTGTAGTTGTTTTGGAAGATTGAGCATTTGTTTTCAATCTCACACTTTGGACAAGTGAAGAACCAAGGAGAAAAAGGTAAGAATTCATCCCTTTTATTATGTTATGAAGGTTTGTTTGTGTTGTAGTATATGGAAATGAGTAGAATTTATGGAAATATGGAAGTTTGCAAAGTGGGTGTGAATACATGCATGTGGCCGTGTGTGTGTGGTATGTTGTATGGTTGAGATGAGGTGAATTTTATGTTGTATTCTAGTTGTGGTTATTGTGGAATTTGTATTGGAAATGAAAGTTGAATGAAAATTGGATGAAGTTGGAAATTGGCATGTTGGCCGTGGGTTATGTTGTGGTGAAATAATGATGGGTTTATTTTGTTTAATATGATAGTTGTGTAGTTATGATCTTTATAATGTAAATGAAGGATATATGGGTTAAGTTGGCATGAAAATGGAATGTAGAGAATTATGTTATATTAATGTGATTTTATGATATTAAGATAATGAAGTTGTTAAAGTGTAGATTATTGTTGTTGGTGATGAATTAGTAAGAAGAAAATGTGTTGGGATGGTTTTGTTGCACATATAGAAATTTTGGATGAAATATGGAATTGTTGAATATTGGATATAAGGCTTGAAATATTCTTGGCTTATGTTTGAATGATCTTAAATTAGTATGTAAACATGAAAGTATTGATATTTATTTATAAGTGCAAAGTTGGATTTGGAGTTGTTGCATCATTTGAAAAAGAAAACTATTTACGCTAGAATGCGTTTCTAGTCGATTGTTGATGTTGTTGATCTCATTGTTGGTATGGTTGTTGTTATTTTGGCCGAGTTTGAATCTCGGGGATGTTGTATATATAGGAGAGGTGCTGCCCAAATTTTTATAGATAAGTATTGGTTAAGATTGGAATTTTAAGCCTTATGAATAGTAAATTGGTAAATGTGACCATTTGTAGGTTTTTGACGAAACGGGAATTGAATTTGGTCAATCATAAAGAGTAAATAAGGTATGTAAAGCTTTGCTTTTATTCTCTTGGCATGTCCTAGGTATGTTAGGCTAAGATGCGAGCCTTGGGGACGACTCTATCCTCGAATCCGAGCCAAAGTTGACCCTTTTTTCATTCAGCAAAATTGAATTATCTACTTCTTGTTTTGTTGAACCAAACGTTCAAACATCTATAACTTGCCAAATGAAACCGCATAACGCTAAACTTCCATAGATAGTCCCCCCAAGGTCTAGTAATCATAATTCGGGTCACCTTTGCCTCGGCTCGTTCGAGGTGGGCCCATGAATTTCGAGGTCTTACTACGTTACCCTATTGGACATAGCTTGTATGCTACCTAAGGAACCCTTGGTCATCATTATGATTACTAAACGATAGATATTTTGACTTTCCTAGTGACTCGCATAACATGTTTCGACACATGAAAATGACTTCAAAAGCTCGTAACTTTTGTATACTGATTCCGATTGACCCGAAACTCGTTCATGTATTTTTGAGTGTCAACAAGCATACTTGGCCATCAAATTTTGAAAGATGACTTGTTTACTTATGTATTTACACGCATTTGGTTACTCACGACTCCGCCGTGCTTATGGTTATTGCCTCGTTCACCGCATCCCGGCCGGTATATATATATATATATATATATGATATATTCGCAGTGATGTCGTGTTACGGTCATATGTCTAGTATTCCACGCTAGAGAGCCGGGTCCCATTTATATGTGGTGTTATGCTGTGTATGGTGTTATGGTTTGCTATGATGTATATATATATATGTTTGATAAACTGAGATACGAAACTTTTCGGTGTGATGTTTGGTATGGCGATCGACGGGCGGGGCGACCATCGTTCTAAGAGCCTATGCATGAATTATATTTTGATTAAATATTTTGACATTTTGCATATCACATCCATTTTCTCGTATTCTCGTTATTATGGTTCTCGTATTTCGCTTTACATGCTCGTCACATATTCGTACCGACCCCCTCTCTTCTAGTAGGGTCTTGTTCATGCCGTGTTGCGCGCCACGCTAATGGAGGATCCACATTTAGGACACCTGACCATCTTTATTCGGGAGTGCTCCTTCGTTGATAGCCGATATTTTGGTATATATATTTTCTGACACACATGTATATATTTATTCAGGCACGACGGGCCGCCCCGTCATATGATTTTGTTACTTCCGTTTAGAGGTCCGTGGACATGTCCGTGGGTGTAGCTATATCCGTACGTTTATGTATGATGAGCGTGATACATGTTTGGGCGATCTTACCCGCCGTGGTAGCCTTGTCGGCTATTCTGATATGATATGTACATTACGAAAGCCTAGCCGGCTTTTTGTTATATCCCGTATTTTGTACGTCGGAATATTTTGAGATAATTGCGGGAAGTTAAGGACAAGACCATCTTCAAAAAAATTATCTTAGTGCATAAGTTGGTTATGAATATTATTTATAAATATTATTGGACGGAAATATTGAGAAAGGCTAGGGCAAGAAGAGAAATTCGCAAAATGGGCGTGGAAATAATGCGGAAGGTCGTGGACAAAAATGGTAATATGGAGAGAAGTCGAGGGGTAAAACGTGAATTTCACCTGAGTCTCTTGAATATTCCAAAAGGTCATATTGACCGTACGTGGAAAAAAAAGATGACAAAATAAGTCATCTTTGCCATGGGAAAAATAAAGAAAATTCTAGAAAGATAAAAGGAAAGGAAAAGAAAAGAAAAAATCGTAGGGGCATGTGCCCCTCACATGGCCATGAGAATTATATATATAAAGATGAGGAGTTCATCTTTTAAAAAGAGTGGGGGGAAAGAAAGAAAGAAAGAAACAAGAAAAAAAAAAGGGGGGGG
>NW_026727457.1:0-28910 GCF_029784015.1 Lycium ferocissimum
CTCCACGTTGGCTTAATTGACTTATTTTAAGCGATATGCAAGTACAATTTTTGACTAAGTTTCGACTATTAAAAAGTGATCGTTTTGACTAGTCCATTGAGTCCTATGATATACTTTGCCATGTACTAACGATCCCAAAGGTTTTGTCCTGATATAATTCGTCGCAACTCGAAAGGTACGATCTATGGCTATTGCCCGATTTCTTTTAAATAATCTATCACCCGAATTGTTCTTCCGAGTCTTGACAAATGTGTATGTTTTATATTGCATATGGTTTTCTCACTACTACCGTGCGGCTCGTTATGACATCTTTCACTGCGTCCCGGGCCAGGGCATGTATTCGTGCAATTCCACTGCATTATTCACCGCGTCCCTCACTAGAGGGCCGGGCACGTTATATATATATATATACATATGATGATGACGGGGAGGTGGCCAGGATGGCATATGATGATTCCCTTCACCGCGTCCCTCACTAGAGGGCCGGGGCATGTTGCATGTGCATAAATATGACGATTTTACTTACCGCGTCCCTCATTAGAGGGCCGGGGCATGTTGTGTACGCATATGTTCATGATGATTTCTTTATTTATGTTACTCAGTCCATTAGTGCTTTTGAAACGCATGATTTACATTCGAGGTAAGCTTATGAGATCCAGTTACTGTACTACCATTCTGTCTTCTTTATTTCCGTATGGTTCGATTCTTATTCATCGCTTTACATACTCAGTACATATTCCGTACTGACCCCCTTTCTTCGGGGGCTGCGTTTCATGCCGCGCAGGTACACCCAGATGAGTTGAAGACATTAGCGGAAGATGTTCCAGCGGGATTGGCGAGCTCCAGTTGCTCCGGAGTGCTGCCAAGTCAAAGTATTATGTTATAGTATCATGTTCTGTGTTAGAGACTTTGCAGACAGTGTTGTGGGTATAGGATGTCGGTTATGTAAGTGGCCATGTAAGCCGATGAATTATCATGCATTGTATTATAAGTGCTATATGTCTTTATGTGTTACAAGTTTTCATTGATTCGGGAAAGGAAAAAAATGTATACTATTCTCCGAAAAATTTTCATTATGTAATTGTGTCGTGACTTGATAGTAAGCGTGATCATGAGTACTATGTGAGTCAGCGGGTTCGCTCAGCTCTAAATAAGGGTTGGGTGCCCATCACACCCTAACGGAAATTAGGGTGTGACAAAGAATTCATTCCCTTTTATATGTTATGGATGTTTGTGCATGTTGTAGTGTATGAAAATGAGTGAAATTCATGGAGAATATGGATATAGGGGTGTGGCCGTGAGTTGTATACTGTGTGTATGGCCGTGTATATTGTTATATTGTGAAGGAATGGTGACAAAGTTTTATTTAGTATTTTGGTTGTTGTGTTGTGGATTTTATGTTGCTAGTAAAAGCTTAATGATCTTAATGAAATTGTAGTAGTTGGAGACTTGTTTTAGAAGCTCATGTAAATTGAATGTAATGTTCTTGCATGCATGGAAGATAATGTTGTTGTTAGTGTGGTGTTGTTAATATGATGTTGTTAGTGTGGAGTTCATGAATTTGGAAGAAAAGGAAATGTATTGTTATTGGTCTTATTGGAGTTGGAAGGTGTTGGATGGATTAGTGTGTTGATTGAATCGTTTTGAAAGTCATGTGAATTGAATTGAATTGAATTGAATGTTGAAGTGTTGCTAGAATAATTGTTGGTATTGTTGATAGTTTGGCCGGGTTGAATTCCCGGATTGTTGTTGATGATTTGGGCCGAGTAAGACTCTCGGGGATGGTGTATTTGTGGGGGAGAGATGCCGAAATTTCGCGGAGATCATAAGTGAATTTATTTGAAAAATCAAGACAAGTGTGCTTAGTAATGAATCTAATGGTTGCATCAATTTTCTTGAATGTAGAATAGTGGTAGCGAGCTTGGACAATTAAGCGTAGCTAGTTGGTCGTGAGAACGATGTATGTTAAGGCTCGTCCTTTTTCCTTCTATGGCATGAATCATATGTCGCAATTTTATAAATGCTCCCATAACGCCCTTATTTTCAAAGGTTAGAAGTTATGATTTCAAAGCATGATTTTCCTTCCTAAAAGTTTATGAATGTTTTCCAAAATATCCATTTTTCTTCAAAATCCAAGTTTTACGATTTTTTGAAAGTTTTTATGACCAAAACAACGACTATGATTTTATGATGACAATGATGATGCTAGATATGAGAAAATGACTAGGACGAATATGGCAAGGATATGTTCGTACCATGAATACGACGTTATGAAATGTTAAGCTAATTTTTGGATAATGACTATTTTAAAGGTTTCAAAGCATATGAAATGATATGTCATGACCCTGTTTTATGTTTTTCCGTGATGTCATCCTTGATTGATAGTCTCGCCTTATAATTGTTCCTTCAAGGTGAGGCAGGGCGATCCTGATTATTCATAATGTAATCGGAGGTTACCGACCTTACGTCACTCCGATAGAGCTGTAGTTTTCATTTGGGCTCGCATGCATGCTTTATATTTACATATGATTTATTTTATGACACCGTGCCGTCCAACGGGCAACCGGGCACCACACGTGGGTGGGCGTATTACACCCCGGACGCGGGAGGCACGGACGCGGGCTTATACACCGTTCCTATATAGACGGGCGTTATACACCGATCCCCTACGGGGTCGGGCGATTTACTCCCGCATATTTACATTTTTTTTTAAAAAGCTAGCATGCGTGCATCCGCCCCGAGGGGCACTCGGATGACGATTACTCCTTTATTCCATGGTCTGCTCGAAAGCGTTACACCGCACCATATGGTCGGGCGTAGTCCACCGCACCTATATGGTCGGGCGATTACACACGCACCACACGGTCGGGCATTTACTTGTAGTATCTATATAGTACTCCAAAGGTAAAGTTAACTGTCACACCCCAATTTCCGTTAGGGCGTGACGGGCACCCGACCCTTACCTAGGGCCGAGCGAACCCGCTGACTAACGTAACACTCATGACCACACTGGGCCCACAAAACATAACATACCCACGATATGAAATTTTTTTTCAGGAAACAAACATGCCTTTCGTTTTTTTTTCAAACCAAATAAAATCTGCAATCGTATGGAACTGTAATATAAGGCACAACGATTTGCCGCTTATATAGCTGCCAAACACATCGGTAGCATAATGCATACAAACACACCGGCTTACATAGCCGCTTACAAAACAGACCCGACATATCATACACTCGACACTGTCTGCAAAGTCTCTATCATAACTTCGAACACCATACAAAGCACTCGACCACAGAAGACTCCGAGGAAATGGAGCTCGCCAATCCACTCGGCCGAGCATCTTCTCGCTAGCATCACCGACTCATCCGTGGGTACCGCGTGGCATGAAACGCAGCCCGAAGAAAGGGGGTCGCACGAAATATGTACCGAGCATGTAAAGCATAGCATACATCAAACGAGGTCATAACTAAAGTAGAAGTACAGTAAAGTGAAGTCGTAATAACCCAACTATCTAAGTACTTACATCCGACACACAAATCATGCATACTCATACGAACGCATCGTAAATCGTCATATGGAATGACAAGAACCGATGTGGGATCTCGCCTCATCATCGGTGATCAAACTCATCATCGGAGAACAAACTCACCACACATCATCACATATCAAATGCGGTCCCAGGACCCGTGGACGAACGTGGTCGCCACCCTATCCGGCGCCACAACACGATAACTCCAGAAGATTTCAAATCTCCGAACAACTCCGAACACAACACACCATCACAATATATCATAAGCCATATCACAGCATAACTTCATAACGGAACCCGGCCCTATGGCGAGGTCTCGGGAACCGTAGCACAGCATAACACCAGAGTATATCATAGTGCGCACGATCATATACCGGCCCGGGATCCGGTGAAAGAGGTAACACAGAACGCACGAGCAGATCGTAAGTAACCACACACATATCAGACATCATCACAGACTCAACCGAATGATCAGAACGAACCCTCTTTTTTTTGAAAATCTAGAACCATAGTCAAAACTAGTTTTCTCCCGAATCTCGCTCGGGGCATGTCAAACCGAACTTTAGAAACCGTTGTTACGCGTCAAAATCATAGGCGTAAAATCCTTATTTCCAACTCGACAGAAAAATAAATAATCATAATGAAGAAAATGTTAAATTTTTCGAAAAATCCATAAAGGTAGCATAGAAAGGCCGCGGGCCCCACGGACGGGTGCCGACCCCCGTCCGAGCCCGACTACGAGGGGTAGGGGAGAGTGATGTCTTATGAACTTACATATTATGTTTTGGGGCGTTTCGAGGTCGTATGCAAAAGTTACGGACGTTCGTAGTTTCGAGGTCGTTTTGGAACAAGTCTCTTTTGAAAACTAAATTCTTTTGAAAATAGAACTCTTTGGAAACCTTAAAAGTTTAATCCTACAAAATACATAAGGGTCATAACTCAACCGCGTTAAAGATACGAACATCAATGAACTTATACGAATTGCTTACGCAAAGATTTCAAACTCAGTCGTATCCAAGACATACAAACCACACTAAGGATGCCAACATCAAAGCAAATACAAATCACAAATATATTCGAAATTTACGAATGGAATTTCCCCGAGGTACATATCATGTTATACCTTAATTCCGTCTAAGACATGCCAAAAAGAAAAGAAGGGTAAGCTTCACATACCTCGCTCGCGCACAACGCTAATCCAAATCAAACCTATATCTCGAATCCTCCAAGATCTACATAACGTCAACAAATACCAACGTCAACCATAAGCGTTTAGAAGCTCATTTCTAACTAACATATAATTCTACGGAAATTTGGGCAGCACTTCCCCAGAAAATAGGCCAACCCCGAGATTCACACTCGGCCAAATTTGACAACAATCAAACCAACAACCACACGGCAATATCAATTTCCCATTTACAATACATTCCAACATTAATATTCATCTAGCTTCATATAATCAAATTAGCATTAATATTCATACATTCAATTACCAACTCGAACCCATTCGAACCATATACAAGAACACCTTAAGCAAGTCATAAAATATCTCACATAGCCCAAACATTATTCCAACTTACCCGAATTTCACTCCAAACCCAAGAACACTACTCCCATTTCTTTCTTTCGAACTCTATACTTTATACTACTAATCCATGCATTAGCCATGCCATTTTCTTAAATACCAATTTTCCATTAATCGTACCACAACCCCAAACAGCCCGCGACCTTCCTAATCCAAACGTGGATCATTCAAAGGTTCATTAACGATATAAAACTCGCAACGACAACAACTAACGCCTTAAGTAACATTTGTTCATCCTTGGCACAACCATGGCCTACATTCGGCCACCTTAACACATGCACATATATATGTAGTTTCCATCCGTTCAACACATTACAACAACAAAGAATCATGCTACATCTAATCCAAGCTATCAATCTACACACAACCACACATGCACGGCCACAAGCCATGCATCCACCATGGTCACGGCTTGGCTCACACCCAAGTTTCCATGATTTTCATTCATATTTACATACTTTAACATGCACACACCCTTCACAACACAAGAAAAAGAAGTAGTTCTTACCTTATTCTTCCATTCGGTTTAAAGCTTGTTTTTGCAACAATAAGGCTTTGCTTGCTTCCACCAACTACTTCATGATGCTTAGGACCTTCCAAGGAGTAGAAAACCTAGAAGAAAATAATTTTTCCATGGTCACTTTTGATCTTCCATTTTTCTTTTTCTTGGCCGATTCTCCTCTCTTTTCTTTCTTCATCTTTCTTGAAGTTTCTAAGGGATAAGAAAAGGTGAAGATGACTTAAATGAGTCATTTTATTCCTCCACATGGCCGGCCACTTATGGCCTTTTTCCAATAATAGCCAACTTTCCATAATTCCCTTTTTGGTCCCAAAATTTTCATAAGATGTCTAACTTTTCATATTTCGCTTTTTTAACCCCAAATTCCTTATTCCAAGTTTACCCTTAACACTTCATACCCACAAAAGATGAATATGCGACTTATGTATCGAGACAAAATCAACAAAACCGAAAATTAAAAGTCTTGTCCATAACTCGTCGCAACCAACTTAGAATATT
The DNA here is from genome assembly GCF_029784015.1 of Lycium ferocissimum. Classification (NCBI taxonomy): domain Eukaryota; kingdom Viridiplantae; phylum Streptophyta; class Magnoliopsida; order Solanales; family Solanaceae; genus Lycium; species Lycium ferocissimum. The sequence goes on from NW_026727457.1 coordinate 6,137, forward strand.
CCAACGTACGAAGTACGGGGTGTAACATTAACTTGCACAATATCTATCAGGGTAGACAAACAGAGTTACAGGTTATATCACTGTCCTATGTCATGTTTTATGTTCTCTATTATGATTTCGTGATATTACTCATGCCTTACATACTCAGTACATTACTTGTACTGACGCCCCATTTCGTGGACACTGCGTTTCATGCCACGCAGGTACACCCAGATGAGCAGAAGCCGTTACAAAAGACGTTCCCGCGGAGTTGGTAGACTCCATTTGTACCTGGAGTTCTGCCGAGTCAGATTATATGTGCTGTGCAATTTGTTCGAAGCTAGAGACTTTGCAGACGAAGTCGTGGGTCTAGTGTTTCAGTTTTGCAAATGGTTCCACTAGCCGATGCGTTTTTATTATACATTATACTACAGAGCCCTTATGTTTACAGATTGTGTTTAATTGGAAACGACAAAAGATTTTGAAAGTTTTACTATGCATTTTATTTTGTTTAATCTAAGAATTCAAAGAAAGTATGTATGTAATAAGAGTCAGCGGGTTCGCTCGGCTTCCAGCACCCTAGTAAGATCGGGGTGTGACACCCATTATCTTACATCTATAGATTTATGATTATGAATCGTCTTATAAGCATATCATGGCTCCATCGTACTTAACATCACTATCATTCATTTCATGGGCGTATCGTGGCTTAACATAGTGCTACCATATCTTATCATATATGCATAACCGTAATAACTGCCCGACCATATAGGTGCGGTGTAATAATCAATATCATTAGCATCATCAATAGCCTGCGTCCAGGCATCCTGCATCCGTGATATTATCTCATGCCGCCCACTAGTGGTGTACGCCCATGCCATTTGGCCATGGTGTGTATAAACTGCCTCGCTCAGCGGTATTGCCCGACCATATAGGCACGGTGTGATATCATCATATGCTCATTACATCATGCTTATCATAGTATGCTTATCATAACTCATCATGGTATGCTTGACATCATATACGTATTACAATACATGCACAAGGACTCTTAGCTAATCATGCTTTATCGGGGTGACGTAAGGTCGTGGACCCCCGATGTCATTATGAGCATTCTTACATATTCTGCCTCACCTTGAAGGGACAAGCATAAGGTGAGTGTACATAATGATCAATATCGTTAGGTTACATCAATGGCAATCATTAGCTTCTTAGAGGCATCATATCGTAGGCTATAGCGTTTCTAGACTTTAGCTTACTATTATCATCATCGTATCCAACTCGTATCTCTTATCTCGTATAGCTATTCATGAGTGAGGATTCTTTATTTTCTTAGAGATAGGGACATTTATAGTAAACGAGGAGTTTCATGCCATAGGACTCATGCCTTAGGAAGAAAAGGATTTATCCTCACATACCTTTTCTTTGTTTAGCTACTCTATTCTTCGCTCGTCCTCCTTCAATGCTTGCGTCTTTACCTTCAAGAGGGTTCGTATCGTCATTAGCTAATCAATTACAAGAACATACTTCTTAAGGCTAAAGAAAATCGGGCAGCGTTTCCTTTGTTTATACTACTTTTCGCCATATTCCATATCAACTCCCAACATTCATAATAACCATCACAATATCGTTAACAACAATCGTCATTCATTCATCTTATTTGCATTTCAAAATCTCACTTCAATTTCCCAATTCTACTCTAACTCTTCAAAATCATGACTAAGCCCATTACCACATTCTTTCATGTCCAATACTTATTTCATGCTTTAGATATCATTTATAACGCGTTTATAATCTCTACACATCCATTTTCGTGATTCATTTCAACTACCAATTCAAGATGACATTATTCTTCCATATCTAACCCATTTCATGTATTCTTTTGTAATCCAAGTGTTTCAACTTTATAATACTCTTAACGTCATGAAAATACTATAAAACATACCTTGGATGATGGAGGAACAAGCCTTAGATGATAACACACCCTTTGCACAAAACCCTAGTTTCACCTCCCTTGGATTCTCTTGATTTTAGATGATTTCCATGAGGTTTCCTTCACTTGATTCACTTGATTTCTTGTTGTTGATCTTTGATTTCTATGGTTTTCTTGTGGATGAGATACTTGGAAGGTTCTAGAGGGTGTGGAGAGGGTGGAAGCCGTGTATGGAAATGAATAAAATGAAGTGGGCATCACTTATATAAACTTAGAACATTTCGGTTGTCGGGACTTCCACGATCGTTCCACGGTCCGTGGAACCCATCGTTGGTCGTGGAATCGGTCGTGGTTCATGACCAGCCAGACTTCGCTGCCCATTCCACGAACCATTCCACGGTCCGTGGAATATTATATGGGCCGTGGAAGTGGTCGTGGAAATCAACGCTTTCGCCAAAGTTGTTCCGTCGTTTCGTTGGATCTCCAATCCTTATGGAACCTTCTTCACACTTGTTTATTACTTCATTAGCAATCTAAGGAACGTTATAACTCTTCTCCAAAACATCCTTAAGACATCATTAGTCCAATACTCATAGCTTGCCCAACATACTCAACTTATAACCCACTTTTCTTAACAACTTCCTTTTCCTTGACTCGAACGTCTTTCAAATCTTATTTAGAATCATCAAATGCTAGTTTTTACTTATGGAAACATCATATACTTTATACTCCTCATTATCCTATCCACCGTGCATCAACGGAAAATTTTTCGAGGTGTAACAGGGAAAAATAGAGAAACCTCCGGTAGTAGGAAGTGAAACCATTAAAGGAGTGAGTAAAGGAAGAGATGATAGAAGAGTTTGAATATGAGACAAAGAGATAAGTCGAGGTAATGGATTTAGAGAGTGTTACGAGTGGAGTATAATATGGTTTAAGTGAGACGATCAGAATGAGTTGGCTACCAAAAAAAAAAAAGGGGCGAACTTAGGTGTTCCACGAAAGGCATAATAAGATTCGACGAGGAGGAGGAGTCTAACTCAAGATATGTCTTGGACCTTGTCACATTGTTGTAAGGTAAAGATGTTGCGTACTAAAGACATGACTTTGGTTAAGATGTTGGGGCGAAGTAATAATAGGGAGAAGTTGAATGGAAAAAAAAAAATGAAGAAGAAAGAAAATCGGAAGATAAGATTGCATGTTATGGTAATAAAGGAAAACCCCCGAGGTCCTTAAAAGACTCTATGAGATTAGTTGAACATTCGAGGACGAATGTTCTAAAGGGGGGAAGGATGTTATATCTCGTATTTTGTACGTCGGGATAATCCGAGCTAACTATGAAAAGTTAAGAACAAGGATCGTTCCGGGTGGCGAAGTATAGAATTTTAACTACGATTTTATTTCAAGGCACAAATTGCTTATGATTTGTTGGCATGGATTATTAAGAAAATTTGGGGTCAAAAGTTATTTTTGGAAAGTTGAAAATTCAAAAAAAAAAAAAAAGGGGAGCCATGTGGCCGGCCACCTTGGTGTGGACCATGGCCACATGGTTGGTAAATATATACACAAAGATGACTAAGTCATCACATATTTCTCATCTTCATTACTCTAGAAATTTCAAGAAAAATTGGGAGAGAAATAAAAGGGCCATTCGGCCATAGCATGTCAAGAGAGGGCAAAGAGAAATTGATCAAAACAAATATTTTCCTTAAGCATTTCAAGCCATTAGAAGGTGGAGAACAACATAGAGTGATTGTTGGAGTAGCAAAAACAACAATTTGTTCAAGGCACAAAGTTTAGACAAGTTGAGAATTTGTGAAGAAAGGTAAGTTTAATCTTGTGTTTATGTGTTATGGGTGGTTTATATGTGTTGTAGTATGCTAAAATGGATGAAATTCATGAAAACCTTGCATTTGAAATTGGGCCGTGTGGAAGGTGTGGCCGTGCATGTGTATGTTGTGTTAAAAGTGATGGATTAAGTCTAGTTAGCATGTTTTGATTGTTGTTGTGTGAAGAAAAGAATGAAAATCATCTATATGGGTGTGTATGGTGTTGGCCGAATAGGGCCCCCTTTGTGTAGTTAAGAATGAACTAATATTATGTGGTATTTTAGTTGTTGTCGTTGTGAATTCGATGTTGATAATGAGATTTTAATGAATCAATTTGAAGTTGTGATGGTTGTGGGCTGATTTGGAAGCCAAGGTAACTCTTATGTAAACTTTATATTTAGGATAATGACATTGTTAAGGAGTAGATTGTTGGTGTAGTTCATGAGTTCTAGAAGAAAGAAATGCGTTAGAGTGGTTATGTTGAGTTGGGGAGAGATTTCGGGTAAGGTGGAAGTATGGTTGGGTTGTTGGAAATATTATGTTAATTGTTTAAAGTGTACTTGAATATCGGTTGAATGGTTTTGGATTAGTAATCGAATGTATAAACGTTGGTATTGGTTTGTATGTAAGTAGTTGAAGTGAGTATATTGGAATATTATGAATGTTGTTGAATTATGTGAAGAAAAGCTACTAATGTTAGAAATGCATTTTGAATTGATTGTTGATGTTGTAGTTTGGTTGTTGGTGTTGTTGTTGTTGAATTTGGCCGAGTTGAAATCTCGGGGTTGGTGTAATTACAGGGGAAATGCTGCCCGATTTTCTACAGAATTTGGTATTCGTTTGGAATCGGGTTCCTAAATGCTCTTAGCTAATGTTTGGTACTTAATGGCATATTGTAGATCTTGGGAAGTTCGCGACGTAAGATTGGATTAGCTTCGAGAATAGACGAGGTATGTAAAGCTCACCCTTTTCTTTCTCTGGCATGTCTTAGACGTAAGGTGAATATCATACGAGCCTTGGGGAAACTCCACTCTTAAGATCCGAGCTTATATGCGTTTCTTCTTCGCTTCTTAAAGTTAATTCTCCTAATGTAGACAATCCAAAGTTCTTATGTTTTGATATGAATGGGTTTTAAATGTTTTATAAAGAATTGTGTCCTTAAAGGGAGTTTCGTAACTACGAACTCCTGTAACTTTCGTAGATGAGCTCGGATCGCCCCGAAACCTTCATAGGTGATACCATAAGGCATAATATTCCCCAACTTTCATAGGCGGGCTCGGACGGGGTGGATGCCCGTCCGTGGGCCCTCGAGACTTTCTTTGTACGTTTTTTAATGTTTTTGTAAAGAACTTGGCACGTTTGTTATCTTAACCCCCGAATATGATTACTTACGTATTTACCGAGTCTAAAATGAGGATGGATACGCTTATGGTTCCGATATGTAGTCATGATTTCCAAAGTTCGGTTGATATGGTCTCGGGTGGTATTCGGAAGGAAATTTGATTAGACTATGGTCCTAATTTGTAACTAATGGTTCGTTCTAATTGAATTATTAAGTCTTTGTGAATGTTTATATTGCATATGGTTTATAAATGTTTTACATTGCATATGATTCCTACGACTCCGCTCGTGCACATTATTGTTAATTCTTTCACCGAGTCCCGAAAGGGCCGGGTACGACCGAGTCCCTCATATAGGGCCGGGTACGGTATGTGTGTGATATTTCACCGAGTCCCTCGCTAGAGGGCCGGGTACGGCATGTATATGATATTTTACCGAGTCCCGAAAGGGCCGGGTACGATCGAGTCCCTCATATAGGGCCGGGTACGGTATGTATATGACATTTCACCGAGTCCCTCACTAGAGGGCCGGGTACGGTATATATGTATATATATATATATATATGATTACATGATGGCTATGTATGATGATTATATGATCTCACTCACCGAGTCCCTCATTAGAGGGTCGGGTACGGTATGCGTATATGATGACATTATGATATGAAACGGGCATACACGCCATATGATTCAAAGGCAAGCCTTCGGATTTTCTGTCTTCTGATTTTGCTGATTACTGTGTTTGTTTCGTAAACCCTAGTTCAGTTATGATCCTGTTTATTTCATTCCATCCTTTATATACTCAGTACATATTCCGTACCGACCCCCTTTCTTCGGGGCCGCGTTTCGCCCGCGTACGACGATTATTTCGGAGCGCCGCAGCTTAGGACATCCATTCTCGTTCGTTTGGAGTGCTCCCCTTGTTCAGAGCCCATATTTGGTACAGACTTTTCTATTATATATGTATATATCTATTCAGGGGTACGGCGGGGCCCTGTCCCGTCATATGATTCGGTTATTACTCTTACAGGTCTGTAGACATGTCTGTGGGTTGTGGGTAGCGTGGTCAGTTGTGTCTGCGTTCTGTACATTCCAAGTTATTTGTATGATATGTATATATGTATATGCTTCACCGTGCTTTTTGGTATGTATAAGTTCTTAGTATGTTTGCTATGAGTTGGTTATGATTAGCAGAGGGTACGAGTGCCCAGCTCGGGCACTAGTCACAGCCTACGGGGTTGGGTCATGACACCTAGTAGTGATGGCAAACACGCAGTCTACACCGCCTCCCCCATTATTTGGATTTGGAATAGTGTCACTCGAAAGTCCTCCCTTTTTAGGGTGTCTTTGCTCTCTTGAAATATCCCTCATCCGTGACTCAAGCACGAATAGCCGTATGGGAACCTCTTGTCTCTGTCGGCCAGATAAAGTCCTCTTAGACTTAGGCGATTGGCCGGAATCTTCTCAAGCATTGATTCAACCTTCGAACTACCTTGCTCGTGATTGCCCTTTCGGTGGTATATAAGGATTGGAACTCTTGTTCCCAAAAATTCTTACCGTTGTTGTAGCTCCCTTGATTCACACCACCATAATTATTGTTGTAGTTCCCGAGTTGTTATAAGCACCTTGACCTTGCGAGAGGTCTCCATTGATCCCGATTCCGATAACCACCTTGGTAGTTTCTGTCTTTGGTAACCCCTTGAGAGTTATTAACATAATTGGCATCTTCAACTGAATAGGGGGCCCATCATGGAACGGACCATCTTGAGTGTGGTACATCTGTCACGACCCGACCCGCAGTGAGCGTGACCGAGCCGCCCGACCGGGCACCCGTACGTACCAAAAAGCCAGAAAGTAGTAACTCGAGTATTTGGAAAAATTTGGGCAGAGTTTCCTCTGTTTTTCTTACTAACCGAAATCAACCTGCATGCAGAAAATACCAACAAAGGCCATTCAGAGCCAACATATCCACATACGCGTATATAGGCGAGCCGGCAAGGCTGCCGTGGCGGGGGAACCTCCCAAAACATATTACATATACATACACTGTACAGACATAGCCATAACCCACATTCATGTCTACAGGCCTCTAACATACAGAACAGAATCGAAGACGGGACGGGCCCCGCCGTACCCTAAATAAGTACATGTACGTAATGTATGAAGCGAAGTATATACCAAAAGTACAAGCTCGGATCAAGGGGAGCGACCCAAACGACGGACAGATATCCTACCTCTGGTGGCGTATCACGCGCGCGTCCGTACGCGCGGGCATGTAGCGCGCCCCCGAAGAACGGGGGTCGATGCGGAAGTGTACCGAGCATGTAAAGCGGAAAGGCAACAAATATAATCATAATCAAAGACGGGGATACGAAGCATAACGGACGGAGCTATGGTTAGAATCAAGTACAAAAGGTAATACCTTGTCCGAGACCTCGAGAAAACATAGTGCCAAAAGATAAGTAATGCATATCGATCATGTAATATCATATGAACATATGTCGTGTCCCGCCCCCTCCGATAAGGGACTCGGTAGGTGAAATCATGCATAACAAAATCATACTTTATATATATAGACAACGTGTCCGGCCACTCTTTATTAAGGGACTCGGTAATGTGGAATCATACTCGTCGAATCATATATCATGCATACATAACGTGTCCCGGCCCATCGCGGTCTCGGTGAATAATAATCATGAGCCATCCTGGCCACCATCCCCGTATCACCACATCATAATCATGAACGGAGATAACGTGTCCGCCCCGCAAGTACGAGGGACTCGGTGAATAATACAAAGAAGTGCGCACGAGAACATGTCCCGGCCCGGGCTCGGTGAAAAGACATATCATAGCAACACCGAACGTATCAATGCGTAAAACATATGCATACAAGTCCGGACTTAATAGACAAATCAACAATAAGTCATAATTCGTACCTCTCGGATGTCGTGACGGATTATGTCAAAACAATTTTGAGACCGTTCATACGAAGCAAATATATCACAAGGCTTACGGAATATTCGTAATGATCGTTCCTTAACAAATAGAACAATTTAAATGACATATCGCTGCAAAGGAAATCGGATGACAATCATAGTATATATATAGGCCCTTTTTGGGGATGGCACGACAACTTGCATCGAATCATATTTCTAGGATCATAACATATATCATAATATCATAGATTCGTCGTATTTATCATTTGACAACGGTACAATGATCACAAGATTCCTTTAAGCATTTTGTGTGCAGACATAATCAATTAAAACCATAGTAAGAGGTCTCGGATTCTGTGGGCCCACCACGGGTGAATCGAGGTGGTGAACTCAAATCATTTGTCACACCCCAATCTTGATTAGGGTGTGATGGGCACCCGACCCCGTAACCGGAGCCGAGCGAACCCGCTAACCCTTACTACATACTTGAATTTTTTTTGTGAACCTCTAAGTCAGGTGTATACAATAAGATTACTAAAACATTCTTTTATTGCTTTTAAATCAAGTAAAACATGTAACTGTACAAACTTGTATTATAATACAACCGACTCCCAAAACCCACGACTCTGTCTACAAAGTCTCTAACGTAATCGTGACTCCCGGCACGTATATCTACGACTCGCTTCACCCGTGCCAAATGGAGCTTTTTCGCAATTTTCGCCGGAACATCTTTTTACATTAACTTCGATCCGTCTGGGTGTACCTGCGCGGCATGAACGCAGCCCCCGAAGAAGAGGGGTCAGTACGAGCAATGTACTGAGTATGCAAGACATGAATAATAATAATACGAACAAGAACGTAAGTATGAACAACAATACCATGGGATTATAGAATCTGCGATGAGATAAGAGGATAGCCTGTACCTTTAAGTGCCCTTGGGCAAATGCCGTTCTTAGCTTTCCTTACTCGTATATATATACATACATACATAAAAAAGAATATATTATATTGCCGAGGCGTCGGCCGGCCGATCCATTTAACCATAATATGCACACCCGCGTCCGGCATCCCGCTCCGGGACGATATCATGTGCCAAACTCCAACCGATCGTGTGGATACGCGTACATAACGCACGCCCTTATCCCTATTTTCCCCGTAAATATTTGCATATTTCATGTATAAATATCGGCGTCTATAGCGCCCCGTCTCTTTTTGTCACATGCACACGCTTATATCATATATATATTTACCGGCGTCTATAGCGCTCCGGTTCTACTATTATATTCCATGTATATTTATCGGCGTCTATATAGCGCTCGATTCTCGTTATTATATATATATATGTCGGTTATAGACACGGCATAGCCGACATCATAGAATCATAGGTAACGGGGGAATCATGGTCGCCATGGAATCATAGGTATCATAGGATCCTTGTCATCGTAGTATCATAGTCGTTGCTTCGGCCGCTAAGACTTTCAATATTGTAAAACTTGGTTTTGAAGAAAAGAATATTTTGGAAAACACTTGTAAACTTTTAGTGAGGAAAAATCATGCATTGGGGTTAAGGGTTTAATTAAAACAATTCCTATTTAGTAGTCGAAAAGATGTCCAAAAGTTTCCTTAAATTATAGAATGAAAGTAAGCTAAATGGAACAATAGAGAGAATTGGAATAGTGGGCCCACCTCGAGTCAAACGAGGCGGCGTATCGAATTTACGTATATTACAGTTCATGGCGTCACTTGGGAGGGTCTTAGGGTAATCGAGTCTTATTTGGGTAAGTTCTGGATGTTTAAGAAGTTTTTCCGACATTTCGCACAAGTTCTAATTCAATTCTACTGAATGAATAGTAACTATTTTCAATCTTAGGTTTCAAGAAAAGGAATGATCCCCGAGGCCCGTATCCAACTTAGTATGTCTAAGACATGCCATAGAAAGAAGGTGACGTCTTACATACCTCTTTTCGCTCCTTTCGCTTCTCCAAGTCCTTGTTGCAAATCCGCCAAAATCTACAATTTGGTCATGTTTACCAAAACTTGATTAGTGCATTTAGAACCGGATTCTCCAAATAACACTTGGCCACCGAAATTTCGGCAAAGATTTCCCCCGTAAATATACCATGCCACCAAGTTTAACTTGGCCGATTTCAATCAACAACAACAACGACAACCCGGGAATTCAACCCGGCCAAACTATCAACAACAATTCCAACAATTATTCTAGCAAAGACTCATAATATTCAATTCAATTTAACTCAATTCACATAACATCCAAAACGATTCCATCAACATACTACTTCGGCCAACACCTTCCAATTCAACTAGAAACATTCACAACACATTTTCTACTTTCAAATTCATAAACTATATCAACAATTCCATATGCTAACAACATCATTTCTCATTAAACAAGAAGCCATATTGAAATCAAATTAGGCTCCAAATCAGCCCACAACATTTCCAATCCCAACATGCATCATTAAACATTTATTTTCATTACATAGAATCCACAACACAACATTCTAAACATACCAAGTAAATTAGCCTTTCACTACAACACACCACACACGGCCACCACAACACACACGGCCACAACACCATATCCATAATTCAATGAATCCCATCCATTTCAATACACTACAACATGCTCAAAACGTTCATAACAACATCAATCAACACTAAATAAAATTAGTTCATCACTTCCATATTCTACTACCCATACACGGCCACACTTAACACATGCATAACTTCATAAGTTTCATTCATTTCCGCACTCCACGATGCACATATCCATCCATAACATACAAAAGAAGATGAGTTCTTACCTTTTCCTCCACTTCTTCATTCGGCTAGAACTTGTCCTCCGCAAAACGATTGGTTTTCTTCTTCCGACAACCACTCCACGTCGAAGAGAACCTTCCATTTAGTAGAAAACTAGAGGAAGAATAATTTTCCATGAACCAAAAGAGGGCACCACTCTCTCGGCCGACTGACCATGGCCGAGAGACTCTCTCTCTCTCGTTTCCTTCCTTCTTTCTTTTTCTCCCTCTTTCTTGAACTTTCTAATTATGGCAAATGAATGGCCTTTCATAATTTACACACACACACATATATATATATGCATGTGGCCGCCATGTGCCACTTTCTTTTTCCAAATTTTTCTCAATTTTTCTAGACTTTTCTTTAATTCTCTAAAGATGAATAAATCTTGCATAGCAATCTTTGTATATATATATATATATAACTCCCACAAGTATATGATGTACACATGTGCCATCCCATGGCACAAAAATATTGGTCATATTATAAGTGGCCCACGGCCACCTAGGCCTTTTGGCCATTTCATGAAAATTCCTTTTTCCAACTTTAGCCTCCACTTTCTCCTTACCCCAAATTTACCCTTAATGTTCCCTACCAATAAAAATGAATACGCAACCCATGCATTCTAAAAAAAATTTACGACCTCGTCCTTAACTTCCCGCCATTAACTCGGAATATTCGGATGTACAAAAATGCGAGGTGTAACATCCTTCCCCCCTTTAGAACATTCGTCCTCGAATGTTCAATTAGTCGTCCGGAGTCTCACAAGTACCTCGGGGGAGCTCCCTTTTTAAAGCTATTTTTATCCTTCATATTAGCTCTTAAGCTATCCAATACCGTTCTCTTTGTCATACTCTTTCTCTTTATATTCGTCCATTTTTGGCATCGCACTACTCAAAGTTTGTGCGAACTTCTCATATTACCTTAAACATTATCCGGACTTCTATCCACTCATTGTCGGTTTCCCCCGATCTTACTAACTCACTTTGATGAGGGGTCTCCTGTAACCTAAGCATTTATATTAAACACACTACCGCATCTCTGTCTCTATCTCATCTTTACATTTCTCTCACTCGCTTTCCCCCTTTGGGGCGCACCCATACCATTATCCATTCATTCTTCGTCTCCTATCCTCATTCCCAATCTCAATCTATAGTAGAATAATAACGACTTACTTTACGGCAACACTTGTACCATTTACTCTTGCTATCACTCGAACTTCGGTACCATTACTCGATTAATGCCTTTGTATCGTAACTTTGGTCCGGGATTCACATATCCACCGATACCATCATGTTTGGGATATCCTACACCTTCATATATACATATATATTATTAACTATTAACTAACCCACAAAATGTTTCCAAACATTGTTCAAGCCTATCCTAATTCTAGGGCCGTGTTGTACTCCCCGTCTTTCACCGAGTTATTCCGCCTCGTCTTACGCGTCCTCTTGAGGTTTCCGGCCTATCCCATATACTCTAATTTTCCTTAGGCTACCCTAGCTTTTCATTTGTCTTTTATGTCTCAATTTGCAAAATTTTCTCGTCAACTTCCCAGGGGGTCACCCATCGTAGGATTGCTCCCACCTGAGCACGCTTAACCCAAAAACTTTCGGAAATTTGATGCCTTAACGCTGATATTTTGCGTCTACTTCCTCGTATACCCTTTTATTACCTCGGCTAGAGTCGAAACTTTATAGCTTCCGGGACATTTTCAACACGCACGTTTTTTCTTTGAAATTACTATTTTGCCGTGTAACTTGCCATTCCGAATTCACCTTTCACTTGTGTATCCCTTGCCTTTCTCCACCGGGCCTTCGGATTCCCGAGGTAGTGATCGCACCCACGGTTGTATCCAAGGGATCTTGTCTTCTTGAAACATCGCATCTCGTTGGCACGATCTATTTATCGACGAAAGAAGGTCCTTTTCACGCCTTTCTCGTAGACCTCCCATTTATAAATGGGCCGTCTTTATTAATGCACACGAAGCAGTTACCTAGCAATACCTTGCAGGTTTACGTATGTAACGACCATGGACCGAGCCCCCGCTTCGAACCACTTTGTCACTTTCCCTATCTTGATTTTCGTGTGATGGGCAAGGCCGCAGGAGATTCCATTTTCGAACCCGCTTAACCTATCGCACGATCATACTTGAAAAGAAGGTCAATAAGATTCCTAAAAATGCCTTTTATTGCTTTTTATAAATGTTGTACAAACTTGTATTATAATTGTCACAAGTGACCCCGGACACGACTTTGCGTACAGGGTGTGATGATACCACTCGATACCACTTTGTCACACACCCGACTTTATTAGTGCATACATGTTCTCGTGTAATCATAAGACAAAGTAAAGTAAAATAAATATTTTTTTTTTTTTTTTTTCCTTTTTAAAAGTAAATAACACATCAACCAGTGGAACTCTATTTTTTAGGCTGACACTCTAAACCCACGACTCTGTCTGCAAAGTCTCTAACTGTAATCATGGACCATAGTACGTGTGCGCTGACTCGGCTACACTCCAGAGCAAGCGGAGTTCGCCAACTTCGCTGAAACATCTTCTATGCTAGCTTTCCGTCGTCTGGGTGTACCTGCGCGGCATGAAACGCAGCGCCCACAAGAAGGGCGTCGTACGAACAATGTACCGAGTATGTAAGACATGAATAATAACATAGTAAGAAATGTATACATGAACAACAACCGCATAGAAACATAGAATATGTTATGTCAAGTCGTGACTCGTACATAGGGATCATATACAAGCATGGAGAACATAGAATATATCATAGAATATCGGAGTAACTCCGTGCATATGAGTGCCCCTCGGGGCGGATGCCATGCATGCTTACTTGGTCATATCAGGTCATAGTACCGCACGAGGCGGCTCGCCCACATAGCGCCGGAATACTCCAGCTCTGCCATAAATCCCGCGTCCGGGCATCCCGCGTCCGGGATGATAAGCCAGCTGACCAGGTGGCAATAAAACAGAGATCCTCCCCAATCCCCAAGTATGCATAGTTCCCATCCCCCCAACCCTTGGTCATATTTAGCATGCAAGAGAGCCCAAGGAAAATTATATACTTATCGGAGTGACGTAAGGTCGGACACCTCCGATCGCATTATGGAGTAATCATGGACGCTTTGTCTCACCTTGGAGGAATAACAATCATAAGGCGAGACTATCAACATAGAGCATAGCATAGCTTATCGGGTCATAGACATAGCATATCTGACATCATAGAATCATAGTTGTCATAGAATCATAGTCATCGCAGTCATCTTAGGATCATAGTCGTCGTAGAATCATAGGCATCATAGCATCATAGAATCATAGTCATCATAGAACCATAGTATTCATAGAATCATAGTTCCCATGGAAACATAGTTCCCATAGAATCATAGACATCATAGGATCATAGGCATCTTAGATTCATGGTCGTTGTTTAGGTCATAAGAAAAACTATCAATGTTGTAAAACTTAGTTTTTGAAGAAAAAGAATATTTTGGAAAAACACTTGTAAACTTTTAGGAAGGAAAATTATGTTTTGGAATCGAGGGATTAGTTAAAACAATTATGCTTTAGTAGTTAAAATAATAACCAAAAACTTTTCTTAACTATAGAATGAAAATAAGTCAAAGGGGACAATAAGAAAGAATTCGGGAATAGTGGGCCCGCCTCGGTCGAATGAGGCGGCGTAGACAATTTACATGTAATACGTTTCATAGTATTGCTTATGAAAGCCTTAGAGTGATCGGGTCTTATTCTTGCACGTACTAGGGTGTTTCGACCTTTCTTACACCTTTCGTGTTCTTTTGGTTCAATGTTACTGAATAAATAGTGACTATTTTTCAACCGCGGATTTCGGGAGTTAGAAAGGTTCCCGAGGCGCGAAACCGGAACTACATATCTAGGACATGCCAAGAAAGAAATGCAAAGTCTTACATACCTTTTCCGCTTCTTGCCGGACTCCAAATCTCCGTCTCAATCTCACCAAAATTTTCACTTTGGTCAAGCTTACCAACTACTATTCATGAGATTTGAAACTCTAATCTTGAATTGGTTCTTGTCTGCCGAAATTTCGGCAAAGACCCCCCCGTAAATATATCATGCCACCAAGTTAAACTTGGCCGATTTCAAGCAACAAACATCCCGGAATGCAACCCGGCCAAACTAACAACATACCAACAATCCCATTAACAATTTCAATCAATATACTACTTTCCACCCGAAGCCATAATTCATCCAAACCTTCTAACCTTTAACATACTTACTCATAACATGTTTCCATCTTCTAATTTCATCAACAATCATCACAATGCGCACATTAACAACTTCATTATCATAATAACATAAGCTACTACAAAGTTACATATTTTCCTATAACAACCTCACAACATCTTTTCCATAGCAACAAGAACCATTAATCTTTCATTTACGTCATGGAATCCATAATGTCGACGACTAAAATACTAGGTTGCATTAATTCATTCTTTCTCCATGCAACAACAAAACACACCACGGCCACAACATTACCACACTCGGCCACAACACAACATATACATTTCCATGGATTTTCATGCATTATCACTCATTTCTATACATTTCAACAACAACCAATTTACTACGTATATTTAATTCATTTTTCCTACACATCACACACACACACGGCCAACAACACTACATACATAGTTTCATATATTCCATCCAACCTTACAACATATACAAATCATTCACAACATCAACAATAATTAAAATACTAAATAAAACAATTGAACCATTGCCTTTACAAACCATCCATGCACACGGCCAACCCTTCAACACACATTATTTCTATGATTTCCATGCATTTCTACACACCACAACATTCACAAACATTCATAACATATAAAAGAAGATTGAAACCTTACCTTTTCCATCTAGTTCTTCAACTTGGCTAGAGTTGTGCCTTGCAAGAATGAATGTTTTCTTGCTCCACTAACTACACCACCTTGCTAGGGACCCTCCAATTAGTAGGGAAATAATTTTTGAACAAATTTTCTCAATCTTTTCCCTCCCACCATGTATGGCCGAATTGGCCCTTTTTTTTTTCCTCTCTTTTGTTTTGTTTTTCTTCCTCCAAATTTCTTGAACTAAAAGATGACTTCTTCTCATATATGTATATATATATAAAAGTCTTCCACCACTTCTATATATTTATAATTAAGTCCCTCAAGATAATAAAAATGGTCACATGTTCCCTTCTTCATCTTTCTAGAGTTTTCTTCTCTTTTTCCTTGAATTTTTCTAAAATAAAGATGAATACTTGAGTCTTGCCATGCAAGCTTTGATCCATTCATTTTTTTGTAATTTACACTTAGCCCCTCCATTCTTTCTTTTCTAGAGTTTTCCTCTTTTTTCTTGAATTTCCTAAAGTGGTCAAAGATGACCACTTGTCTTTTTTTTTTTTTTCCATCACATGACTAAATTCATGAGCCCTTGGTAAAATTACCATTTTGCCCCTCGACTTTCTTCAATATTATCATTTCGTCCCTAGCCTTCCGCATTATTTTCACGGCCCATTTTACGAATTTCCTTTTTCGCCCTCAACCTTTCACAACATTTCCGTGCAATAATAGTCATAAATAATATTTACAACAACTCGTCCGTTAAAATAATTTTTGAGAATGGTCTCGCCTTTAACTTTCCACGACGACTTTGGAATATCCAAACGTACAAAGTACGGGCTATAACATCCTTCCCCCCTTTGGAACATTCGTCCTCGAATGTTCGACTAATCTTACGGGGTCTCATAAACACCTCGGGGGAGCTCCCTTTTTAAAACTATTCCCATCCTTTATATTAGCTCTCAAGTTATCCGATATCATCCTCTTTGTCATACTCTTCCTCTTCATACACGTCCATTTTCTGGCGTCGCACTACTCAAAGTTTGTGCGAACTCCTCATATTACCTTAAACATTATCCGGACTTCTATCCGCTCATTGTCGGTTTCCCCGACCTTACCAATTCACTTCAGTAAAGGGCCTCCTTAACAGCTCAAGTGTTCATATTAAATACATTACCGCATCAATCGTCTATACCTTATCTTTACATTCCTCTCGCTCGCTTCCCCCTTTTGGGGCGCACCTATACCATTATTCATTCATTCTTCGTCTCATATCTTCATTCCCAATCTCAATCTATAGTAGGATAATAACGACTTACTTTACGGCACTTGTACCGTTTACTCTTCTTGTCACTCGAACTTCGGTACCCTTGCTCGATTAATGCCTTTCGTATCGTAACTTTGGTCGCCGGGATTCACAAAGTTCACCGATACAATCATATTTGGGATATCTCACACACTCATATATACGTGTATATAATTAACATCAACTAGCCCTCAAATTATTTTCAAACATTGTTCAAGCCTATCCTAATTCCGGGGCGTAATGTATTTTTTCTGTCTCTTCACCGAGTTAGTCTGCCTCGTCTCACGTGACCTCTTAGGGTTCCCAGCCATTCCATATACTCAAATTTACCTTAAGCTACCCTAACTTCTCATTTGTCTCATATGCCTGAATATGTAAAATTTCTTGCAAACTTCCCAGGGGGTCACCCATCCTGAAATTGCTCTCACCTGAGCACGCTTAACCTCGAAACTCTGGTAAAATCTGGTGTCTTAACGCTGATATAATTGCGTCCACTTCCTCGTATAGCCTTTATTACATATCCTCGGGCAAGTTGAAGTCTTACCGATTCCGGAATATTTTCATAACACGTCCTTTCTTTGAAATTACTATTTTGCCCTTTTCGATTCCGAATGTTCACCTTTCACTTGTGTGCATAACCACTTTTTATCCCGGGCCTTCGGTGTTCCCGAGGTAGTGATCGCACCTTCGTCGTCGTGCCAAATCCATAACCCTTCTTGAAACATCGCATCTCGTTTATTGTCTATTTATTTATCGTATTTCCTTTTCACGCTTCTTTCTCTTAGACATGCCCATACGGTAGGGCCGTCTTTATTATCTTCACTATCTGCACACAGCAGTTATTAGCAATACCTTGCAGGTTTACGTATGTATACGACTCATCTCGGCTATACCGAGCCCCCAGCTTCGGGTGGCAGAACAGCACATCAATAATTGTCCTTGTAACTTTCCATATCACTTCTCACTTTCTTTGTCGTCGTAAGGTAAGGTTCAACCAACACTTTCATATCACTTCATTTTCCTTTCTTTTCGTAGGTAAGGCCCGCATAGGAGATTCCATTTTCCTAGGACTTGGCTCTATCGCACGATCATAGGACGAAAAAGAAGGTCAACAATTCCTAAATGCCCCCGACCTCCCTCCGTTTATAAATGTGGCCGGCTTCACACCCATAAACAGGACTCTACCGGACACGACTTTGCGTACAACCCTTGGACCGACCTGCTCTGATACCACTTTGTCACACCCCGACTTTACTAGGGTGTGATGGGCACCCGACCCCATATACGGAGCCGAGCGAACCCTCGGACTCTTAGTGCATACATGTTCTCGTGGAATCATAAGACAAAGTAAAGTAAAATACATAGTAATTTTTTTTTTTCCTTTTTAAAAGTAAATAACACATCAACCAGTGGAACTCTATTTTTTAGGCTGACACTCTAAACCCACGACTCTGTCTGCAAAGTCTCTAACTGTAATCATGGACCATAGTACGTGTGCGCTGACTCGGCTACACTCCAGAGCAAGCGGAGTTCGCCAACTTCGCTGAAACATCTTCTATGCTAGCTTTCCGTCGTCTGGGTGTACCTGCGCGCATGAAACGCATGAAACGCGCGCCCACAAGAAGGGCGTCGTACGAACAATGTACCGAGTATGTAAGACATGAATAATAACATAGTAAGAAATGTATACATGAACAACAACCGCATAGAAACATAGAATATGTTATGTCAAGCTGTGACCTGTACATAGGGATCATATACAGCATGGAGAACATAGAATATATCATAGAATATCGGAGTAACCTGTGCATATGAGTGCCCCTCGGGGCGGATGCCATGCATGCTTACTTGGTCATATCAGGTCATAGTACCGCACGAGGCGGCTCGCCCACATAGCGCCGGAATACTCCAGCTCGCCATAAATCCCGCGTCCGGGCATCCCGCGTCGGGATGATAAGCCGGTGACCACCGTGTGGCAATAAAACGAGAGATCCTCCCCAATCCCCAAGTATGCATAGTTCCCATCCCCCCAACCCTTGGTCATATTTAGCATGCAAGAGAGCCCAAGGAAAATTATATACTTATCGGAGTGACGTAAGGTCGGACACCTCCGATCGCATTATGGAGTAATCATGGACGCTTTGTCTCACCTTGGAGGAATAACAATCATAAGGCGAGACTATCAACATAGAGCATAGCATAGCTTATCGGGTCATAGACATAGCATATCTGACATCATAGAATCATAGTTGTCATAGAATCATAGTCATCGCATCATCTTAGGATCATAGTCGTCGTAGAATCATAGGCATCATAGCATCATAGAATCATAGTCATCATAGAACCATAGTATTCATAGAATCATAGTTCCCATGGAAACATAGTTCCCATAGAATCATAGACATCATAGGATCATAGGCATCTTAGATTCATGGTCGTTGTTTAGGTCATAAGAAAAACTATCAATGTTGTAAAACTTAGTTTTTGAAGAAAAAGAATATTTTGGAAAAACACTTGTAAACTTTTAGGAAGGAAAATTATGTTTTGGAATCGAGGGATTAGTTAAAACAATTATGCTTTAGTAGTTAAAATAATAACCAAAAACTTTTCTTAACTATAGAATGAAAATAAGTCAAAGGGGACAATAAGAAAGAATTCGGGAATAGTGGGCCCGCCTCGGTCGAATGAGGCGGCGTAGACAATTTACATGTAATACGTTTCATAGTATTGCTTATGAAAGCCTTAGAGTGATCGGGTCTTATTCTTGCACGTACTAGGGTGTTTCGACCTTTCTTACACCTTTCGGTGTTCTTTTGGTTCAATGTTACTGAATAAATAGTGACTATTTTTCAACCGCGGATTTCGGGAGTTAGAAAGGTTCCCGAGGCGCGAAACCGGAACTACATATCTAGGACATGCCAAGAAAGAAATGCAAAGTCTTACATACCTTTTCCGCTTCTTGCCGGACTCCAAATCTCCGTCTCAATCTCACCAAAATTTTCACTTTGGTCAAGCTTACCAACTACTATTCATGAGATTGAAACTCTAATCTTGAATTGGTTCTTGTGTACGCCGAAATTTCGTAAAGACCTCCCCTGTAAATATATCATGCCACCAAGTTAAACTTGGCCGATTTCAAGCAACAAACATCCCGGGAATGCAACCCGGCCAAACTAACAACATACCAACAATCCCATTAACAATTTCAATCAATATACTACTTTCCACCCGAAGCCATAATTCATCCAAACCTTCTAACCTTTAACATACTTACTCATAACATGTTTCCATCTTCTAATTTCATCAACAATCATCACAATGCGCACATTAACAACTTCATTATCATAATAACATAAGCTACTACAAAGTTACATATTTTCCTATAACAACCTCACAACATCTTTTCCATAGCAACAAGAACCATTAATCTTTCATTTACGTCATGGAATCCATAATGTCGACGACTAAAATACTAGGTTGCATTAATTCATTCTTTCTCCATGCAACAACAAAACACACCACGGCCACAACATTACCACACTCGGCCACAACACAACATATACATTTCCATGGATTTTCATGCATTATCACTCATTTCTATACATTTCAACAACAACCAATTTACTACGTATATTTAATTCATTTTTCCTACACATCACACACACACACGGCCAACAACACTACATACATAGTTTCATATATTCCATCCATTCCTTCACCTTACAACATATACAAATCATTCACAACATACAATAATTAAAATACTAAATAAAACAATTGAACCATTGCCTTTACAAACCATCCATGCACACGGCCAACCCTTCAACACACATTATTTCTATGATTTCCATGCATTTCTACACACCACAACATTCACAAACATTCATAACATATAAAAGAAGATTGAAACCTTACCTTTTCCATCTAGTTCTTCAACTTGGCTAGAGTTGTGCCTTGCAAGAATGAATGTTTTCTTGCTCCACTAACTACACCACCTTGCTAGGGACCCTCCAATTAGTAGGGAAATAATTTTTGAACAAATTTTCTCAATCTTTTCCCTCCCACCATGTATGGCCGAATTGGCCCTTTTTTTTTCCTCTCTTTTGTTTTGTTTTTCTTCCTCCAAATTTCTTGAACTAAAAGATGACTTCTTCTCATATATGTATATATATATAAAAGTCTTCCACCACTTCTATATATTTATAATTAAGTCCCTCAAGATAATAAAAATGGTCACATGTTCCCTTCTTCATCTTTCTAGAGTTTTCTTCTCTTTTTCCTTGAATTTTTCTAAAATAAAGATGAATACTTGAGTCTTGCCATGCAAGCTTTGATCCATTCATTTTTTTGTAATTTACACTTAGCCCCTCCATTCTTTCTTTTCTAGAGTTTTCCTCTTTTTTCTTGAATTTCCTAAAGTGGTCAAAGATGACCACTTGTCTTCTTTTTTTTTCCATCACATGACTAAATTCATGAGCCCTTGGTAAAATTACCATTTTGCCCCTCGACTTTCTTCAATATTATCATTTCGTCCCTAGCCTTCCGCATTATTTTCACGGCCCATTTTACGAATTTCCTTTTTCGCCCTCAACCTTTCACAACATTTCCGTGCAATAATAGTCATAAATAATATTTACAACAACTCGTCCGTTAAAATAATTTTTGAGAATGGTCTCGCCTTTAACTTTCCACGAGTCATACTCTTCCTCTTCATACACGTCCATTTTACGGCGTCGCACTACTCAAAGTTTGTGCGAACTCCTCATATTACCTTAAACATTATCCGGACTTCTATCCGCTCATTGTCGGTTTCCCGACCTTACCAATTCACTTCGAAAGGGCCTCCATGCTACTCAAGTGTTCATATTAAATACATTACCGCATCAACTGTCTATACCTTATCTTTACATTCCTCTCGCCTGCTTCCCCCCCTTTTGGGGCGCACCTATACCATTATTCATTCATTCTTCGTCTCATATCTTCATTCCCAATCTCAATCTATAGTAGGATAATAACAGCTTACTTTACGGCACTTGTACCGTTTACTCTTGCTGTCACTCGAACTTCGGTACCCTTGCTCGATTAATGCCTTTCGTATCGTAACTTTGGTCGCTGGGATTCACAGGTTCACCGATACAATCATATTTGGGATATCTCACACACTCATATATACGTGTATATAATTAACATCAACTAGCCCTCAAATTATTTTCAAACATTGTTCAAGCCTATCCTAATTCCCGGGGCTGTAATGTATTTTCTGTCTCTTCACCGAGTTAGTCTGCCTCGTCTCACGTGACCTCTTAGGGTTCCCAGCCATTCCATATACTCAAATTTACCTTAAGCTACCCTAACTTCTCATTTGTCTCATATGCACGAATATGTAAAATTTCTTGCAAACTTCCTGTGGGGTCACCCATCCCGAAATTGCTCTCACCGAGCACGCTTAACCTCGAAACTCGGTAAAATCCGGTGTCTTAACGCCGATATAATTGCGTCCACTTCCTCGTATAGCCTTTATTACATATCCTCGGGCAAGTTGAAGTACCACTTTGTCACACCTCAATCTTGATCAGGGTGTGATGGGCACCCGACCCGTAGCCGGAGCCGAGCGAACCCGCTAACCCCTTACATACTTGAAATTTTTTGTGAACCTCTAAGTCGGGTGTATACAATAAGATTACTAAAACATTCTTTTTTATTGCTTTTAAATCAAGTAAACATGAATCGTACAAACTTGTATTATAA
>NW_026727458.1:0-32913 GCF_029784015.1 Lycium ferocissimum
CTAAAAATTTCCCCAAAAAAATATTTTCCTTAGTTCCAAATTTGCCCCTAGCCTTTCTCCATATTTCCATGGGTACGTATTGCGAATTTACCTTTTTACCCACGGCCTTTCTTAATATTCCAACTTTTAACATTTCCCATAAGCAACTTGTGTCACTTGCCTCGACTTACCCGAGGGTACGAAATACGGAATGTAACAAAAAGAGATTAGACGTTTATTAATTTTATAAGGTGCTTCTGTTGTTGTTCATAGCATCGGATGCCTGTTGCCTAGGTTGAGTTTTGGGGTGTGACACACTGGAGCATGGAACCTCTCACGAATCTGCTCATCTAATCTCACCCCCTGACCATCTGGTGTAGCCGGTAACACACCTGCCTGAGTCAATGTAACGACCCTTTCCGGTCGTTATGGGAATATAGGACTCCATTGGGAATTCCAAGGCCGCATGTGGATTTGTAGGGCGTCTTTTGGTATGTATGCATGTTTTGTGTTGTGTTTTTGAGGCCTTGGGTGAAATGTGGGGTGATAGGGGAAAAACTAGACAGAAAATCGAGCACCGCCCCAAACGCATCGCCGCGGCGGCTGGAGGCTTGCCGGTGGGGGCTCACCGCTCCCGGTGGTGCTTCCATTTTCTCTTAGGGCCGTTGTGGCTGGCCTTTGCCCGCTACAGCAATGCCGCTATAGCGGGGTGGTGACCGCTATAGCGGTGAGCGGATTTATTATGGGACTGCTATTGCGGTTGCTTGGCTGCTATAGCGGGACCGCTGCAGCGATGTAGTGATCGCCGCAGTGGTTGACGGGAAGGCAATATCCGTGTTTTAATGCCTTAGTTTTATATTGTCATTCATAACACACTAACACGCTTCCCAATAACTACCTAAAGTGGATTTCCAAGCTAGGGCAAGTTAACCTGGAGAGATAAGTCTCTTTGCTTTTCATTCTACCATCCCATTACCTCCGTTATTGTAATCATCTTCTTGGGTCTTTAATGGTGAAAGTGAAGTAGGAACCCTGGAATATCAATAAACCTTCTAAACTTGATGGGTGGGAATTATTAATGTGTATTTATGTTTTAAATGAATTGATTAGTTGCTATTTGTCATAAATTGAACAATTAGAATAGTAAACTAAGTGATTGAGACCTAGGGTTCTATAAAAATGGTGTCTTTGTCATAGAAAACTGTTTGTAATGGGAATGTGGGATAGAATGTGGTAGAAATTGATGGTTTATGAATATTAGGGGCTTTAATAGGTTGTTTATCACCTAGAAATCATCCACCCTTAGAATGGGGGGAGGGAAGGGTATTTCTTGCCTTGGTATTTGCAAATTGAGCAATGTGACTCAATATGCCTTCTATTTTTAAACCGCGAACGTATTGAGGCTTTGAGGAAAGGAAAGGATGTAGCAGAGTGACAAGCATTGTTCCAACTCCACTCTGAGGTAGGTTACGATTTACTTGAGTTAGACTTTGGTTAGTTGAATGTATGTTTTTATGATTCCATTAGGAGAAAGCATGTCTAGTATTCATTACATGACATTGTGTGGTTAAGCTCTTATGTGCTTGTGATTGAGTGTTGTGTAGGCTTCATGCCATTATTCCTGTGTGATTTAATCTGCAGTGGATGTATTAGTCTTCTCGAGGGTATTATGATGTGAAATAACGACGTGAATATGGATATAGAGAGGGTAAGAAACACTGTTCTGTAAAAGGTTTGACAAGGCACACATGTGGCCTAGATTATGGGCTCGTGGTCCGAGGATAGTTCCGAAAATGAGAGGTTTATTGTTATATCCCGCGTCCGAGGTTCGTTCCGGAGCGGAGGTTGTGCTCTGGTCCGAGGAGTGTTCCAGAACGAGTGGTACATGGACACCATAGGTCCCCTGTAGGTTATGACTACTGAGCTATGACATCAGATAGCATGTGTGTACAGCGAGTGGGGTTATGGTGGTAAATTTATTTCCGTTGTGGTTGATGTGTTTGTGATTCTTGGCAATTTGGTGATTTGTTGTCTTTGAGTGCAGAATTTGATATAGAGACCGCTACTCGTCCTCACATATAGCGTGGAGGATATTTGCGGACAAATTTTGGGGTGAGCTTCTTCTCACGCCAGGCCGCTTGAAGATCTTCTACTTATGATGTCTTTTCTTATTCTGGACATTATGGATATTTATTAGGCAGATTTCAGTTCTTAGACATGTTTTGGCTTAGAGACCTGTACGATGATTTTTGAATTTTGGGGATTGTAATAGTTAGAACTTCTGCACTTACTACAGTATTTATGGCATGATTTACTTGTTCTTTTGTAGTTAAATGAGTAATAATTGTTTAGCTTGATATATATAAAAACTGTATTTAATGGATTAGGTGGTAGGTATGTTGGGTCGCCCATTAGGATTTAGATGGGTGCCGGTCATGGCGGGTTGGGTCGTGACAGTCAAACCCTCAAGTAGGTTCAGCACACGAACCAAAGCATTTGACAAAATTGGAGTAGCTATAATATCGAGTTTGAGTTAGTCTTGGTCCCCAACCACCGCTTTCTCATCATTATGACCGCCGATTAGGCTCGGGTGAGATCGATCTAGCAAGCCGGACCGACACGGATGCTAGCCTTTGGCAAGTGCGCCCTCTGTCTCTGCCGTGCCTACGACCTCTAGCCGGACCTCTACCACGTGCTGCGGTCTTAGCAGCCGGCACTGGTACCTCATCAACTGCTGCTCCAACGCAAGTCCTCACCATCTATAAGAGAATAGAAGGAGAAGTCAGATACCAATTTGAACGAACTAGATACCAATTTTAATAAAGTAGCACAAGGAAAGAAAGAATTGGAGTTTTCCTAGGGTCCCATAGCCTCTCGAAGATAAGTACAGACGTCTCCGTACCGATCCGCAAGACTCTACTAGACCTATTTTTGTACAGTGAGATCGGTGAACCTAGGGCTCTGATACTAACTTGTCACGACCCAAATACTGTCGTGATGGCACCCACACTAACCCCCCTAATGGGTGAACCATCCCCTTAATCAATTACTTATTCAATTTCCAAAATAACATAAATAGAAAGATCAATAATAAATAGTCTAAGTCAATACCATAGATAATAATAAGTGCGGAAATACTAGTCATAATACAACCCCAGAAAATGAAGTCACCATACAAGAACTCTAATCCATACTGTCTAGAATAATACAACTGTCTTAAGATAATGAAATGTCTAAGGAATAATCAAAGACAATGGAGAAGGAATCATCAGTGTTATATCCCGTATTTTTGTACATTGGGATATTTTAAGCTAATCGCGACAAGTTAAGGATAAGACTATTTTGGGATACGAGATAGAGACCTTTTAACCTCCGATTTTGTTTTAATGCACAAGTTGCTTATAAATTTTATTTGGTATGGAATTTTTAATGAAGATTAGGGATTAATTAACCATGATTAGATTATTAAGTGGGATTAAAAAATTTAATTACTTCATTAATTGGCCATTGTGGCCGTGTGGGCCCCACCCGTGACTTGGCCAAGTGTGATTGGCTCAAGCCATGAGTGGGACATGTGTCCAACTCTTAGGCTTCATATATAAGTCAATTGGATGACTCACAATTCATTTTCATCATCTCCAAACCTAAGAAAACTTAAGAGATAGAGAGAGAGACTCTCGGCCATGGCTGGCCGAGAATGAAGTCCTTGAGTCTTGATCAAAAAAATAATTTTTTCAAGCATTTCAACTCTTTAGAAGGTGTATAACAACGTGGAGTAGTCATTGGAGTAGCAAGAACAAGTATTAATTCAAGGCACAAATTCTAGCCAAGTGTTAAAGGTAAGGTTTAATCTTCTTTTACATGTATTGAGGATGATTTGAGCGTGTTGTAATGTGTAGTTATGGATGAAATTCTTGGAATTATGTATGTTGGTGTTAAGGCCGTGTAGGGGCTGTTTTGTGTAGGAATGGTGAATTGATTTTACTTGATATTTTGGTTGTTGTTGTTATGGATTTTATGATGAGAATGAAGGTTTAATGGTTCAAGTTGGAGTTGTAGTTGTTTGTGGGCTGTTGTAGAAGCTAATATGATGTTAATATAGTTTCTTGCATTGATGTAAATGATGTTGTTAACGTGTGGTTGTTGGTGTAGTTCATGAATTTGGAAGAAAAGAATGTGTTGTTGTTGTTCTTGTTGAACTTGGAAGAAGATTATATGTTGTATTGTGTGTTGGTTGGTACATTTTGGAGTGTTGTACGGGCTGCAGTGTACTCGAGTCATGTTTGGATAGTCTCGGGTTGATATTTGAATGCATGATTAGTGATGTTGGCTTAGTTGTATGTAGTTGGTTTGAATATAAGCGAAGCGTCGTCAGTATCTCGAAAGGAATTGTTAACGTTAGGATACGTTTTGAATCTCTTCGTAGCTTAATCGTAGTTCTTGATGTCTTAATATAGGTTGAGGTACTATTGGGCAGCGTATACGTGTTGTGTTGGGAGTAAACGCTAAAGGTATGTAAAGCCTGTCCCTTCTTTCTTTAGGCATGTCCTAGATGTAAGTATGATACGATATGAGCTTCGGGGTAACTTTATTC
The DNA here is from genome assembly GCF_029784015.1 of Lycium ferocissimum. Classification (NCBI taxonomy): domain Eukaryota; kingdom Viridiplantae; phylum Streptophyta; class Magnoliopsida; order Solanales; family Solanaceae; genus Lycium; species Lycium ferocissimum. The sequence goes on from NW_026727458.1 coordinate 4,574, forward strand.
ATAAGTTCCGAGCATGTTTATGATTCTTATTCACTTCTTGATAATAGAATTCTCAATGTAAGTTGAGCTACTGCCCTCGGGTTTTCTATATGATTGGATAGTAAATGATATATAAAGGTTCCTATTCCTAAAGAATCCTGTAATAACTAATGATCATAAATTTCATAATTTGTCTCGTATTGATTTGATACATATCTATGTTTCTGAGACTTTCCTTAATATGACTATCATTTGATACTCGAACGTTGGTTAGTCTACTTATCTATTGAGTCTCAAAAGATAATTTATATACATATGGTTATTCGCCACTTCTTCGTGCATCTTTGTTATTACATCTTTCACCGAGTCCCTCGCTGGGGCCGGGGCGATATATATATATATATATATATATATATATATATATATATTATGGTGTTATGCTGTGTTATGGTGTTATGTTGTGTTATGGTGTTATGCTGTGTTATGGTGCTATGCTGTGATACAGAACTATGCTGTGATACGGAGTTATGCCGTGATACGGAGTTATGGTGTGTTCTGGAGTATGTTGGGTTATGGCGCCAAAGACGGGGTGGAGACCATGTTCAAGGTCTTATAATGGGCAGGATATGACATATGATATTGACATGCACGATTTGTGTTTCGAAAGCAAGTATTTTGATATTACGGATTATGTACTCATTTTTACCGTATACCATTTCGGTTATGATCTGATTTCTTGTATTTCATGCTTTATATACTCGGTACATATTTCGTGCGACCCTCTTTCTTCGGGGGGGGGGGGGGCTGCGTATGCCCGCAGGTACAGACGCTCGCTTTGGTGATCCACCAGCCTAGGATATCTATTCTGCTATCTTGGAGTGCTCTCTTGTTCCGGAGCCTATATTTTTGGTACATACCCTTTTGTTGTATATATAAGCTTAGCCAGGGGTACGGTGGGGCCTTGTCCCGTCATATGTTACTGTTGTTACTCTTAGAGGTCTGTAGACATATGTGTGGGTTGTATATAGTTGCTTTTCAGTTCTGTCTGTATGACTTATGTTTTGGGACGTTCCCATTCGTAGTGGCAGCCATGTCGGCTTGCGTATATGTATATATTTTGGGATGTTGTGTGTAGTGACAGCCTTGTCGGCTTGCGTAGATATATATATATATACATGTTTTGGAAGCTATGTGTTAAGACAGCCTTGTCGGCTCGTGTAATATGGGGGGACGTTCCCATGTTATGATAGCCTTACCGGCTTATGTGTGATATTATTATCTATCGAAAGTTGTAACTCCTCAGGAGACAGGTCGCTATGATATGTTTATATATGTGACAGTTTTGAGACGACGTCTTGTCTTTTTTTTATATATATAAGTTCCTTATTATGCTAGTTATGGGCTGATTACAGCTAACAGGTGTGTATACGAGTGTCCAGCTCGGGCACTAGTCGCGGTCTACGGTGTTGGGTCGTGACAAAAGTGATATTAGAGCAGTTCATCCTCGGAGTGTCTATAGACCGTGTCTAGTAGAGTCTTGTTTATCGGTGTGTTGCGCACCACATCTATAAACAGGAAGCTACAGGACATTTAGGATGTTATCTTTCCTTAACTACTCTGATCGTGCGATAGAGCGGTATTATCGAGGATAATTCCTCCCTAACGGATTATTATGTTTACGGCGATGCCTCCAAAGAAGCGACGAGTTTGCCCCGGAAGGGAAATCGGTGGGCAGAGACCGGCCCGGACCCGGAGAGTTACCAGGGCCCGTGCCCAGCTTATGCTTGAGGTTGTGCTCCAGTTAGCGAGCTGCGCCCTGCTTGCAGCTACCGAGGAGGCATAGGGCAGCGGCGGTTGCGGATAAGGGGGGCTGCTCCCCGCCGGCTCACGGGGTTCCGATGCCGAGCCTCCGGCTCCTCGGCCGGGAGCGGAGGATAGGGCTATGAGAAGATGCGAGTTCGATTCTTGACCGAGTTAGCGGCGGGCGAGGCTCGCAGGCACGGATTAGGAGGTGACTATGTGGACAGACAGGATAGTTTGAGGGGCCCGTGATTTCTTGACTTGTAATCCCCCGGTTCTACGGGTCAAAGCCCGTGGAGGATCCGCGGGGATTTATTCGGCAAATGCAGCGTACATTGAGGATAATTAGAGCTTCGAGGCGAGTCGCTGTCGAGTTGGCTTCGTATCGGTTGCGTGATGTAGCTGTTAATTGGTATGAGTCCTGGGAGTTGTCTAGGGGCGAGGATGCTCCTCCAGCAGTATGGGATGAGTTCGTGGAGGCCTTTCTGGGCCATTTTCTACCTCCAGAGATGAGACGAGCCAGAGTTGATAGATTCTTGCATTTGAGGCAGAATGGCAGAAGTGTTCGAGATTATAGCCTTGAGTTAGATTCGTTGGCTAGACATGTGCCCACTATTGTAGCCGATATTGTTGACACCCTATTTTGTCCCTCCATTATTCCAATTTATTTCCTCGAGCTTCTAAATTTATTGACGAGCTAAACACTTTTATTAAATTAGTAGTTCAAATAAATTGATTAAAGGAATAAATGGCCTAAGCGGACCAGCCCACATTTTCTACACCAACCCAGACCAGCCCATTTTCACAACTCACCCGTCGCGTGACCCAATCGTTCTTACCCGACCCGGCCCATTTCAATTAAACCCCTAAATCTCTTCTCTTTCTCCTTTCAGCCGTCCTTCTCCTCATCTTCATCTCTCTCTCCTCTCAGCCGCTCCCTTCTCTCTTCTTTCTCTTTCACTTCTTTCCCTTTCTAAACCAAGAAATAAAATGCTTTCAACAATGGCAGGTCCTTATTGCCCCATTCTCGTGCAACACAGCCCTCTCTCTCATCTTTTTTTTTTTTTTAAGCAAAGGTTCAGTTTTCTTTCAACCATGGTAGGTCTTGCCACCCCCTTTTCGTGCTAGTAACTATATGGTCAACACAGAGAGAGCCAAGCCAACGTTTTGAAATACGATGTGAGAGAAAAAACAAAAAGCATTTAATTTCCGTGACTTTGCCTTTACAAAATTTGAATTCAAAATCGGGAGAAACCCTAGAACTTCTAGGCTATAAAAATGCGCTAAACATCAGCCGAAGGGGGGATACTTCACCATACTCAACATCTCACTTTTTTTTTTACTACTATTTTAAGTCTTAGCTTGTTCTAATTCGACTCTTCAATACTCTTCTGTAAAAAAAAAAAAATCAATACTCTTCAAACCTTGGTACTTTCGGATAATTGATTCAAAATATTAAATTACTTTATTCCCCTTTTACCCCTGCTACTGACTCGAATCCGAACGATACTCAAGTTCGGAGTTGGTTGGTGTTCGAGTGGATTTGTGACCCGTCCTAGTTCACCGCACACGAAGAAGGTAAATCCCATTCCTTTCTCGTCATTTTAATTTCATAGTTTTTGTGTGCTAGCTCAGTTTGGATTTTGTTGGGACGCAGCTGTTAGTACTTAGTATAGGCTATTAACATGTGTGGTCTAGTTTGAACACTGCTCATTTATGTATTGGTGATTCAATCCAGCCAGTTTTCTTATAGATTTATTTAGAATTCATTCTTAGTTAGTTTGGTTGATGAATCTTTAAGTTATGTCTTGTGCCCTGTTTTAATATGCTTGGTTTGTACATGTTCAAATTTAGTTAATCGTCCATCTATTTATCAGTGTCTTGTGGGATTTGGCAGTTCATATACGTTGTAAACATGTTAGATTAAGTCAGTCTAAAGGATTCATGTGGTTAACAGTATTTCGGATGGTTCAGTTTATATCCGGTTCCTTTGTGTTATTCAGTCACTTGCCTGCTAGTTTAGTTCGCTAAGTTTATTGCTGATGGCCCTTAGGAATAATACTTCAGTAGTTTAGGCATAAAATGACTTAATTCTTTTTCTAAGCTTTATTTTTCTTGAATAATAAGATGGCTTGAAGGATTCCGCTGTTTTCTTATTGAAGTGTTAGTCTGATATGGAATTAACCTTGGTTCGTGACTAAGTAGCTTGACTCCTCAGTTTACAGTAGTTGTTTCTTGAAGGACAATACTTTCTTCCTTCCAAACTATAGTTGAATGCTAAATAAGCCAACTAATTCATTTCTTACTTAAACAAATGACTGCTACTTAGGCTTTTTTTTTTCTTTTTGTCCTTGCCCTTTACTGTTTTACTTCTCTTCTTAAGCCATCATAAGACTGAAATGTTTAGCCTATGTATTCCTTTTTTTTTTCAAAAGCTGTTTGCTAGAACCAAATATGAATATGTCTTGGTTCTAATCTTTGTGAAAGATATAGGTTTTTACTTGAACCTGATTTTGAGCTTTTATTATGGAGAAAATGTGTTGAGAAGCTTGAGCATGATTTAATTTGGTAATTTCCACTTCTTTGTCTGTTCTTTTGTGGTTATTTTGTTCTCCGTCAAAGATTGGATTAGTCACTAGTAAACCATGAGAAAACTATGAATATGTTTCTTTTATTTGACATTATTTTAGGTCAAACTAATTTTTAAGCTCAATTTCAATTAACCTCAAATATGAATGTGTTAGCTGCTGAAGGTATTTTTCACTTATTTTATCAAAAGAAACATATCAGTAGCTAAAGGAGACATTTTAGGACCAAGTCATAACTCTCTTTGAATCAGTTAAGATTACCTTTTTTCTTACTAAATCTGCTTGTCTGTTTTAAGATGCCTTGTATGAGTAAAGGATCTTTAAAGATTAAGTAGTTAATATATCATTTAAGTTCATCCTCCTTGAAAGCATACTGATTTGGTTTGGTAATTCTCTTACTGGCAATTACTCCTAAATGATTGACTACTAAATATTTTCTTAAGTTAAGTTCTTTCCTGATTCTTTGCATCAAAGGCTTATGTCTTTCATAACTTTAAGAAATCTGGATAGTGTTGCATGTGCTTACCTTCTTTAAGACTCTAAAACCTGAATCTTGCACGATGTGATAAAACTTGGCTAAGTTATGATAATCACATAACCATATGAAATGCATTTAATATAAATAGTATATATATAATCTATGGAGCTGTCTTGAATTTGTATTCTCACGTGTTTAGCCTTATTGTTCATATACTAATCTTTTCTTTTCTTTTATGCATGACTACCGCATACGAGTCCGAGGGACTCGTCATCTTCCGCATTCGACGTTGGGCCAAAGCCCAACAAAATCCTCCTACATACCAGCCTCTGTCCGCAGCCAAACAGAAGATAAAAGATCTGGGCGAAGCCCAACAGCCACAACAGTCTCCAAAAACGACTGGGCCAAGGCCCAACTGCGGCCTGGTCACAGCAGATTCCTAAATGGGCTGAGCCCATTTGATCCATTTGCTCTCTATTTTATTTTTTGCTGTGCATTTAATTTGTCTTTGTATGACTAACGTTTGGTTTGTTAATTTAGATGAACCTTAGCGACGTTAGTGGTTTTTTAATAACGGGTAGTTAATGTAAGGAAAATTAATAATTAATTCTATAGAGTTCATCTTTCTTCTCTTTATATTAAGTTATTTACAATACTCATAATATTTATCTATTTTTGGAACAATGGATTTTCAAAGTAGTATGATTACGTATTTTGAACCAAAGAACCCTACTTTGTGATACAATCTTAAAAACTTTCAAGGCGTCACTAACATATAAATACTAATCCAAGCATACTTTATAAACATTATTTAAGACCTATTCAACAATGCATACTCTTAGTCTATATAATCAAATAAAGCCAACAAAAGAAACTCATGTCCTTTGTGTCATATTTATAATAAATCAGATTTTAGTTGGCATTGTCATAGTAATACAATTTTATCTAAATTTTAAATTCGCTAAACTTACTACCTACGTGAAAACTATTACATCTCCCAAATTCACCTTCAATTATACTTGAAGTCTTTTTCATACCAACCATTATATTGTGCAAACCTTATTTTAATAACATTATTATAGTATTACATTTTACTTTAAACTTTGGCAATTTTATTTTTAAAACACTTAAAATGTTACACTTATACTTAGCATAATTAATTCACCTAAGTTCGGTTGGATTAACCATTGTTAATGGAACTTAGAGGACGCCTAATACCTTCCCTCTAGGTTAGTTGAACCCTTACCTAGATCTTTTTGGTTTCGTAGACTTTAATAAAATCAACTCTAGATTAATACTTTAATGAACTTTAGGTGTCCTAATTCACCATAATTAATTAGGTGGCGACTCCTAACTTTAAATTAACCCCGGAATTACCGGGATGTTGTAAACTATTTTGACTTAGGTTAAAATAGGGTATAACAGATATGGCTGATAGGGTGCATCATTATGTGAGGGGGCTGGATCATTACTTGGTTGATAGCTGCATGATAATGGCTTCTCAGCCAGGTATGAATATTGCTCGGGTACAGGCTTATGCACAGGGGGTAGAGGATCGACACAGGGGGCATCCGTCAGACAGAGATTATGATAGAGGCGGCAAGAGAGCTAGATCGGCTGGCTATCCGGGTGAGTTTCGAGGCGGGCGGCCTCGGCGGCCGGTATAGTAGATATCCTTCTCGGCCCGGCACGGAGTGCACCCCACGGATTCTTGGTAGGAGATTTGATAGCACGGGGTATTCGAGGCTGGTCGAGCTCCGGGGCTTCGGGTTCGCGGTGAACGAGAGGTTCCGATCGATCGAGGCCACCCTTGCCTCGGTGTTCTCGATGTGGGAGACATCGTTAGGGAGTGTTATCGTGCTACGGGTGCTTGTTTTTCTTGTGGCCGTCAAGGCCATATTATGAGAGAGTGTCCGTTTGGGGGTAGTCGGGTGGTGTAGCTCAACCTCTTGGGTCGGTTCTTGGTTCATCTTCTTCGTGGCTATGCGCCCTATGGGGCGAGGATATGCGACACCCGGCGGTCACATCGCCTGACTTGATAGGGCATGATGGGCACCGACCCTTACTTGAGGTAAAGCGAACTCGCTGACTCTCGTTATACGCATAATCATACTGTGCCCTTAAATCCTGAAGTGAGTGCATAATGTAAGCCTTTCAAAAAGAAAACATGCTTTTCGTCTTTCTCAAATCATGTAAAATCGGTAAACATATGAAATCTGTAATATAATGCATAATGATACATCGGCTTACAGAGCCGCTTACAAGACTGACTTGTTACATACGTGACTCTATCTGCAAAGTCTCTAACATAACTCAAGATACCATAATATAGATACTTTGACTCGGCAGCACTCCGGGAGGAAATGGAGCTCGCCAATCCAGCTGGAACATCTTCTACTAATATCCTCTACTCATCTGTGTACACCTGCGTGGCATGAAACGCAACCCCCGAAGAAAGGGGGTCAGTACGGAATATGTACTGAGCATGTAAAGCATGAAATACAGTAAACAGGATCATACCGAAATAAGGAGTATAGAAAATTAGTACAGTAACCAGAAAACCACAAGGCTTGTCTTTGAAACATAAATCATGCATGTCCATATCATATCCAATCCATTATGGGATTTAGAAACAGGAGTGAATCATCATCTTGTACATGGGCATATATAACGTGTCCCGGCCCTCCAGTGAGGGGCTCGATAAATAAGATCATCATATACATGTCATCATATCATCATATATATATACCGTACCCGGTCCTCTACAGTGAGGGACTCGGTGAAGTAATCATATATATATACGTACCAGGCCTACAGTGAGGGACTCGGTGAAGTAATCATATATATACCATGCCGGCCCTCTAGTGAGGGACTCGGTGAATGATGCAGTGAAACTGTGCACGAATACATACCCGGCTCGGGACTCGGTGAAAGATGCAATTACAGTATGCACGAGCGGAGTAGTGAGAAACCATATGCACATAAATCATCTTTTAGGACTCGATAGGTAAGTAGACAAATCAACGCTCGAGTATCCGAATAATAGTCACACTTAGGACTCTTGAAACATCATTACGAAATATGTCACATAACGTCTCGGAGATCATAAACATGTATCAAGACAATCCGAGCCCGCCTATGAAAGTTACGGGCATTATTCATTAGAGAATCCTCTACGAACATATCATAGCAATCCGAGACCATAAATGAAAGTTAGGGACATTATACGTTATAGAACACTTTAGGAATAAAACTCTTTATGCACATTCATTATCCAGACATACAAAAGACTCGAGGGTAATAGCTCGACTACATTAAGAGTGCAAATATCAAGAAGTGAATAAGAATCGTAGACATGCTCGGATCTTAAGAGTAGAGTTACCCCAAGGCTCGTATCGTATCATACTTACATCTAGGACATGCCAAAAGAAAGAAAGAATAAGCTTTACATACCTCATCCGCTTCCTAAGCTAATCCGCGCGTTAACAACATCATTCTCATAAATTCAAGAAACTATATTAAAATCACATTAGCTTCTAAAACAGCCCACAACGATTACAACTTCAATTTGAACCATCAAACCTTCATTTTCATCATAGAATCTACATCAACAACAACCAAGAATACTAAGTAAATTTAATTCATTCCTTCTACACAAAACAGCCCACTCACGGCTACAACACCAACACACATAATTTTATGAATTTCATCCATTTCTACACCCAACAACACGCACAACCCATCCATAACACATGTAAAAGAAGATTAAACCTTACCTTTTCCACTTAGCTTCTCAACTTGGCTAGGGTTTGTGCTTTGCAAAAATGAATACTTTGCTTGCTCCAGCAACCACTCCACGTTAACAAGGACCTTCCAATTGGTTAAAAAGCTAGAAGAAAATATTTTTTTGATCACTATTCATGGTCATCAAATTTGCTAGCCATGGCCGAATTGTCTCTCTTCCTCTCCAAGTTTCTAGAGTTTGTGAAAAGATGAATATGTATTGCTTTGTCATCCTTCATCTATCTATGTATATGGCCCTTACAAATATAAGATGAACACATGTACATCTCATAGTTTGAACTAATCAAATTTGGCCAATCCAAGGGGGGGGGGGGGGGGGGGGGAGGGCCCCACACCACACGGCCACCTAAGGCTTCTTCATGAAGAAATTAACTTTCCATAATTTACTTTTAACCCCTAATTTTCCTTAATATTCCATACCAATAAAATTACAAGAAACTTGTGCCTTAAAACAAAATCGGAGGTTAAAAGTCTCTACCTCGCATCCCGAAATAGTCTTGTCCTTAACTTACCACTGTTAGCTCGGAATATCCCAATGTACAAAATACGGGATATAACATCCTTCCCCCCTTTAGAACATTCGTCCTCGAATGTTGAACTAGCCTCATAAGGTCCTATAAAGATCTCAGGGGGGTTTCCTTTATTACTATAACATGCAGTCTCAACTACCAATCATATTTCTTCTTCATCTCCTCTTTAGCTTCTCAAGTCATCTCCTCCCTGTTATTGTTCCGCCACAATACCTTAACAGAAGCCACGTCTTTAGTACACAGCCTTCTTACCTGACGATCCAGTACAGTTACAGGGTTCTCCTCGTACGATAGCCCTTCCGTTACCTTACGAACAATGTAATAAGGTCCAATATATTTCGGGCTAAGATTTTCCTTCTTGTCGAATCTCACTACACTTTTCATGGGTGACACTTTCAGAAATACCCAATCGCCGACTTGGAACTCTAAGTGTCGACGTCGATTATCTGCATATGACCTCTGTCTACTCTGAGCTACTAAATACCGTTCCCGAATGAGTTTCACTTCGTCAACTGCTTGCTGAATCATATCTGGGCCAATTATCTTAGTTTCGCCAGCATCAACCAACCAGTAGGTTCCCCGCACTTTCTGCCACTTCGCCTCACCCAATGTCATCTGGATGCTAGAATGGTAGTTATTATTACAGGCAAACTCTATAAGTGGCAGATGACCATCCCGGCTACCTCTAAAGTCAATAACACAGACCCACAACATATCTCCTAGCGTCTGAATAGTACGCTCGGTCTGTTCATCAGTCTGAGGGTGACATACTGTATTGAGACTCCTCTAAAAGACTTTAACTGACACTCTACCTTTTGCTTTTAGTCTCTATCTTTGGAGTTGGTTATCAAGTAGCGATGAAGTCCCCTCATATAATAACTTTACCTAGCCGCTCCCGGCTTCAACTACTATCAGTTGGTATAATTCTGAAAGAATTGGCATATGAATTTACCCTCTTTTAGTAACCAGCTAGTTCTGATCACCTTGCTTAGATCGTCTTATAATCCCCCTTCACTCAACTTGTAACATTCTAGGCGCATTATCTCGTGTCGTCTCTTTATCTTTAATTCAAACCCTTCTATTGTCCCTCTGCTCAGATCTTGCCCTCAACTTTCCTCTCACACATGATGTTGCAATCTTTACGCGAATATACGAAGGTGCTCAAATTAGCCCAAGAAATAACTTAGCGTGGCTTCACTAATTCTTATGTTTTATTTTGTCTTCGTCTCTTTTACAACCGGTATCGGAATAGATCTTTGGTCCAACCATATCCATGTCCTGTTTGTCCTCAGTACTAATTCTATCTTGGTAATTTAGCTTAAACCATCTTTACATCTTTCCTTACTGCACCCAGAATCTCATAACCGTATTGTTGTTACTGAATCCAAACTTTTCTCATTAAGTATTCGCTTGGTCTCATCCCTAGCATATAAATATTCATAGGTAACCTAACTACCCTTGTACGACCTGTATAAAGTATATTCAATCTTAGTCACGATCTTTCCTTCTCCTGGTTCATGCTACTTCACATATCCACTCCGTACTAACATTCGCTGGTAGCCTATCTCGTCATACTCCTTTCCCTTCCTTTTCTCACTTCCTACTATAGGAGGCTTTCTATCTTTCTCCCTTGCTACTTATAGGTCGCCGTATCATTAACGAACAACTCTATTGCCCACATCTTAGCCTCTAATCCAGCATAGCAGTGTTATCTTTCACCATGTCTCCGTAAGTTACTCGTTATCATTCTCTTGTCGTATTCTCTCCTTTTTTAAGCATCCACTTTCCAATTTCATCTCATTTAAGATCTCCACAATTAATTCTCAGCACTGTCTCATTTATCATCCTGACTTCTACCCCTTTATTGCTGGTTTTTAGATCTTACTAATTTGCTTACAAAATATTTCCAAACGCTGTTCAACTTACCCTGCTTCTAGAGCTGTGATGCACCTTCTTTCTCTTTACCGGTCTAATCCGCCCCGTCCTACGCGACCTCTTAAGGTCTCAGCCCACTCCGCACACTCTAACTTCCCTTAGATTACTCTAGCTTCTCATTTGCTTCTTACGTCTGAATTTGCAAGACTTTCAGAACACTTCCCAGGGGGTCACCCATCCTAAAATTTCTCTCACTCCAGCACGCTTAACCTTGGAACTCTGATGAAATACGGTGCTTTAATGCTAGTATGATCGCATCCACCTCATCGCATGACCTTCGTCACATAATCTGGAGCAAGTTGAAGTCTTAACAGATTTCGAAACTTTCTCATAACACATGTCCCTCCGAATTAGAAAGGGTCTCTTACTCTTCTGACTCCACAATTACTGTTTTAGCCCTTTTCAATCCTCAATATTCACTTTTCACCTATGGATATGACTACTTTCCGTCCTAGACTTCCAGATTCCCAATGGTGAGGAACACACCTTGACCGCCGTTACTTATAAATACTTGGTTATCGGCCTTTGGATTTCTGCTCTCATTTTACCTCGTTCCCCATCCTTTCTATAACCGAGTCTTTCACAGTCCCGTCACTTATAGTACTCGTATCCTTGGCTACACATGTCATGGTCTATTACTATACTGTTATCTCGCTTTTTTCTTATTTCCTTATTCCAAACTTCCCCTACAGAACTTGATAAGCCTTCCTTATTCGTTCTATAGCTCGCTTTTCCGTTTCACACTTGCCCTTATATTCTAGCTACATAGATCACATCATAGCTTTGGCCACTTTCTCACTAGGCTTTACTTATTTTCATAACAAGCCTCATTATATTCACATTACATCTTATTTGTAATCAATCCTATAACGTAACACTTCCTAATCCTTTACCCTTTCTGATAAACTTTATCCTTAATATTTCACAAGCTGTCTTATCAATGCATTCATACCCATCACAATTCTTTTCCTCTGTACTCTTGTCTTAATCATACTATTACTTCTTTTAACTATAAGCTCGTCATAATTCATCCTCGCTTTATCAATTCGGTCTGTACTTACCTTAAATAACACTCCATCAAGATTTACCAGCCCTTTTTTTGAATCATCTCTTAAGATTACAAGCCCTCTCCAAATTCTTTTTACCATATCGATATCATCCTTCTAATTATTATTATCCCCAACTCAGCAATTAACTTCTTTCTCGATGTCGGCCGTACTCGTAGTTTAGTCAAATCTTATCATTACTATTGGCATGACCTTTCAAGACATATTACAAACCTATATCTCATTCTCTCTTTATTTCTAGAAAAATTTTGGCAGAGTTTCCTCTGTAATTGTTACTATCTCAAAACACTCGCACGCAGAAATACCAATAATGCCTCACGGGGCCAACATATGTATATATGTATATCATATCATATCACGGCACACGGGGCTCCCAATATCATCAATCGAAGACAAAAATGACGAACATACCTCGTATGCCCAACTCAAACTGCACCTGTTACACTTTCCTGTTTACTTTCCCTTTTAATCTTCAACTTGTATTTCAATCGTACTCCAATATCTCACCCGACATATATCCTTCATACCTTTTCTTACCTGCGTGCTTTGTAACTTCCAATATCGCTAGTCACTTTCTTCTGTCGATGCCATTCTTCGGCTGAAATCAAAGGTTAGTAGAAGGAATCTCATTCCCTATGACTTGGCTCTATGGCACGATCTCAGATGTGAAAGAAAAGTAACCACCCTAGATGCCCCGTAGCCTCCTGTTTATAAATGTGGCGTGCGTCACACCATAAACAGGACTCTGCTAGACACGACTTTGCAGACAACCCCTGTTATATCCCGCATTTTTGTACATTGGAACAATCCGGATTAACTATGATAAGTTAGGGTCCAAACCATTCCGGGATGCAAAGTCGAGACTTTTGACCTTCGATTTTATTTTGAGACATAAGTTGTTCATGAATTTGTTGGTATGGAACAATTAGGAAAATTTGAGACCAAAATTGGAATTTATGGAAGTTGAAAATCATGCATCTTTTCCTTTGTTTGGCCGTGTGATGTGGAGTTTGGCCCACACAATTTGTGGACAATTTTAATTGGTCCAACACTTGTGTGGGCCAAGGGACACTTGTATAAGTCTTGCATTAGCTTAAAAGATGACTACCAATTCATTTATTCATTACAACACTTAGAAAAAAAAAGAGCAAGAAGTTGAAGAAGCAAAGAGGCTCTCGGCCAAGGAGACCAAAAATTGAAGATCAATTCTAGCCATTCCAAAATTATTTCTTTGATGCAAACCCACTAAGTTGAGGTCCCTAAGTAGCGTGGAAGCGTTGTTCGGGTCATCCAACCATTCGTTGTGTCAATTGCAAACCCTAGGCAAAGTGTGGAGTTGAAGAAGAAAGGCAGGAATTGATTATGTTTTATGTGTTATAAAGGTTGTATGCATGTTGTAGCATGCTAAAATGGATGAATATCATGAAATATGGCATGTTGGAGTGGAGGTTGTGAATGTAGTGTCTAGCCGTGTAAGTGTGTGTGTGTGTGTTGTGTTGTGTTGAAGCTATGAATTAAAGCCTAGTTAGCATGTTGTGATTGTTGTAGAGTGGAGAAATGAATGAGAATCATCTATATATGTTTGTAGGAGATGTTGGCCGAATGTAGGCTATTTATGTGACAAGAAATGGATTATTGTTAATTAGTATGTTGAATGTTGTCGTTATGAATTCTATGTCGACGATAATAGTTTAATGACTCAAGTTTGAAGTTGTGATGGTATGGGCTGATTTGGAGGTTATTGTACATTTGAGGTAATTTGTATATTTATGAGAATGATATCGTTATAGTGTGGATTGTTGATACAAATCATGATTCGGAAGCTAGAAATGGGCTATAGTTGTGTCTCGGGTTTGGGGACAGTTTTCGGGCAAATTGGAGCCTTATTTGGAATGTTTGAAATGTTGTATGAATTGCTTAGAATGTCTTTGAATATTATTGGTATGGGTTCGGGTTAGTATTCGAATGTATAAGCGTGGATGTTGGCTTGAAGGTAAGCCGTTAAATTGAATATATTGAAAGTTGTTGAATGATGGAAAAAAGAGTTATTAATGTTGTATTGCCTTTCGGAGTGATTATTAATGTTGCTAGGTTGGTTGTTGTTGTTTTTGTTGTTGATTTGGCCGAGTTAAATTCTCGGGGTTGGTCTATTTACGGGGGAAATGCGCAAATTTCGTAGAATTAAGGGCTAAATTGGAATTAAATGCCCAAATGTCTCTAGCTAATGTTTGGCATATTATGACTTGTTTGTAGACCTTTGGCAGCCCGAGACGTAGGTTGGATTTATCTTGAGTTGGAGCTAGCGTTGAGTGCGTACGAGGTATGTAAAGCTCAATCCTTCCTTCTTTTGGCATGCCTTAGTTTTGAATAGGCTATGACACGAGCCCCGAGGGAATTCTACTCTCGCGATCCGACCATGTCTGTGATTCTTATTTGTTTCTTGGTCTTCGTATGCTTGATAAGATGAAATATTGGCCCTTATGTCTTTTGTATGACTAAGTTTCAAAAGTTGCATAAAAGTTTGGTTTTTAAAAGAATTTTGTTCCTAAATGATTCCGAAAACTACGAAAGTCCGTAACTTTCACAGACAGAACCGGATCACTTCGATATGCTAAAAAATGATTCCATGATGTATGATGACTATGTTTTCCATAGGCGGGCCCGACTCGGGTCGACACCCCTCCGTGGGCCCCGCGACTTTCTTTATGTACTTTGACGATTTTTGAAAGGATATGATATGACTATTATTCCGATTTCAAGTACGATCAGGTTACTTATCTTTCGAGTTTGCAATAATGATTCTATAACATATGACGACTATGATTTTCGTAGGCGGGGCCGGATTGAGTGGACGCTCGTCCGTGAGTCCCGCGATCTTTTTCTGTAAAATTCTGACGGCTTTTGAAAGAATTCGATATGACCATCTTCCCGACCCCCGAGTATGATTACTTATGTGTTTTTGAGTACGAAATAAGGATTTTATGTATGTGATTTTGATATGTTCCGGGTGACGTTCGGGCGAAAATCTGATTTGACTACTGTTTTGGCCTACAAACGACGGTTCGTTTCGATTAACCTACTAAGTCTTTGAAAATGTTTTAAACTGTATTTGGCCACTTATGATTCTGCTCGTGCATTCTGTTGTTACGTTTTTCGCCGAGTCCCGGGCCGGTATGTGGTGTTACCGCTGGATTCTTGACCGCGGTATGTGATGTGATGTTACGGCTGGATTCTTGACCGCGGTATGTGATGTGATGTTGCCGCTGGATTCTTGGCCGCGGTATATGTATGTGTGATATTGACCGCTGGGTACTTGACCGCGGTATGTGTATATGTGATTTCGACAGTCTGGATTATGATCATTCGGTTAATGTCAGTTCATATGATATGTTTGATTTTCCGTATGTATGAGACAGAAATGTTTTTCAAAAGAAAGCTAAGCATTTTGGCATCTGGATATGCACTTACTTTCTGTACTTCTGTTCGGTTATAACTCAGATTTGCTTACTGTATCTTTTGGCTTTGCATACTCAGTACATATTCCGTACTGACCCCCTTTCTTCGGGGGCTGCGTCTCATGCCCGCAGGTACAGACGTACAGTTCGGTGATCCGTCCGTCTAGCACACCTATCCTGCTGTTGGAGAGCTCCCTTTATTCCGGAGCCTACATTTTGGTATATATTCTCCCGTTGTGTATGTATCTGTGTATTCAGGGGTACGGCGGGGCCCTGTCCCGTCATATGATTCTGTTTGTCTGTTTAGAGGTCTGTGGACATGTATGTGGGTTATGCCCATTCTGTACAGTTGTGTTTGTATGTTATACGTTACGGGGCGATCCCATTCGCCGTGGCGACCTACGTCGGCTTGCATTTGTATATGTTTTGGGCCGTTGCGCCATTTGATAGCCTCGTCGGCTTCTGATATATATATATGGCTGTGTTTGAGATGTGTTTGCGTCAGTTTGATATAATCTGAGGCAGCGTTTGATATTTGTGTCTGTATAAGCCATCTGTGCAACTCGGATTTATGAATGTGTTTGGGTGCCCAATTCGGGCACTAGTCACGGCTACGGGGTTGGGTCGTGACGGAGAAGTGGTATCGCAGCGGTTCGTCCTCGGAATGTCTACGAGGCACCGTGTCTCGTAGAGTCTTGTTTATCGGTGTGTTGTGCACCACATCTATAAACGGAGGCTACGGGACATTTAGGATGTCATCTTTCTTTCGATCTTAGATCGTGCGATAGAGCTGTATTATCGGGATGACCCCCCTAACGGATTGTTGTGATTTCGGCGATGCCTCAGGAAGGCCACGAGTGCCCCGGAGAAGGGCAAGTCTACGGCCAGCGAAATTTGAGACCGCCCGGGCCCGGATAGCTACTAGGGCCGTGCCCGGCCGCCGGAGATTGTGCCTCCGATGGCTAGTTCTGCTACCCCGCCGGCTCGAGGGATTTGGAGCGACCACGGCGCCCGCAGATGGGGCGGCTCCACCGCCAGCCCCTGAGGTTCGAGCACCCGAGCCTCCGGCTCCTCAGCCAGGGGCGGAGGATCGGGCGATGCGAGATGCGATCCGGTTATTGACCGAATTGATGGCGGCCCAGGTTCACAGGCACGGATCAGGGGGTGATCGTGCTGATAGACATGACGATCGGAGGGCCGTGATTTTACGCTTTGTGGCCCACCGAGTTTTTGGGTCAAAGCCCGCGAGAGGGACCCTGCGGAGTTCATCCGGTAGATGCGTACCTCACACTGCGATTGATTAGTGCTTCCGAGACAGAGTCGGTTGAGATGGCATCCTATCGGTTGCACGATGTAGCGGCTAGCGGGTACTAGTCTGGATGTTGTCCGAGAGGTGAGGGTGCCCCTCCGGCGGTATGGGGCGAGTTTACGGAGGCCTTACGGCCCATTTTCTACCTCGGAGGTGAGGCGCGCCGGGGGTAGACATTCTTGTTTGTTGAGCGAGGGGGGGCAGGAGCGTCCGGGAGTATAGTTTGGAGTTTGATTCGCTGGCCAGATATGCGCCCGCTTATGTAGCTGATATGACTGACCGGATGCACCGGTATGTGATAGGGCTGGATGACTACTTGGTTGGACGCGTTGTACGGTGATGGCGGCCCAGTCAGGGATGGACATTGCACGGATTCAGGCACATGCCCAGGGTATGGAGGAGCGACACAGGGGGCGTCAGCCCGATAGAGATTATGATGGGGGCCAGCCCAAGAGGGCTAGATCTGCTGGGTATTCTGGAGAGTCTCGAGGCAGGCGACCTTAGCGGCGCATAAGCAACACCCTTCCCGGCCCGATGCAGTACACCCCCACGCCCTCAAAGCGGAGACCGGATGGTGCGGGGTATTTAGAGGCGGCGCGAGCTCCGGGCTTCGGGCTCACATATGGACCTAGGTTCCAGCCAGTTGAGGCCACCCCTACCCCGATGTCCTTACTGTAGGAGACGCCACTCGGGGGGGGGAGGGGGGGGGGAATGTCGTCATGCCACGGGTGCTTGCTTTACCTGTGGCCACCAGGGCCACTATATGAGAGATTGTCCACTCGAGGCGGTGCGGGGAGCGACTCAACCTACCGGGTCGGTTGCCGGTTCGTATATTCCCTGTCGTATCTATGCGCCCGATGGGGCGGGCATACCGACTCCGGCACGGGGGGCGGGGGGGGGTGGCGAGGCCGTGGCGGAGCCCCCAGGCTCTGGCGGTCCATCGAACCGCCTATATGCGTTGACCCGTGGACGGGATCGGAGGCGCCATCGGATGCGGGTACATGTAATTTAGACTCTTTAATTGGTTATCTTGATTGATGTATGAGCTTGTTTGTGATAATTGTAAAAGAAACTCCCCGAGTGTTTATAAGATCCCGTAAGGCTAATTTAACATTCGAGAACGAATGTTCTAAAGGGGGGGAGGATGTTATATCCCGCATTTTTATACATTGGAACAATCCGGATTAACTATGATGAGTTAGGGTCCAAACCATTCCGGGATGCAAAGTCGAGACTTTTGACCTTCGATTTTATTTTGAGACATAAGTTGTTCATGAATTTGTTGGTATAGAACAATTAGGAAAATTTG
Organism: Lycium ferocissimum; assembly: GCF_029784015.1. Classification (NCBI taxonomy): domain Eukaryota; kingdom Viridiplantae; phylum Streptophyta; class Magnoliopsida; order Solanales; family Solanaceae; genus Lycium; species Lycium ferocissimum. The sequence goes on from NW_026727458.1 coordinate 22,828, forward strand.
GGACCAAAATTGGAATTTATGGAAGTCGAAAATTATGCATCTTTTCCTTTGTTTGGCCGTGTGATGTGGAGTTTGGCCCACACAATTTGTGGACAATTTTAATTGGTCCAACACTTGTGTGGGCCAAGGGACACTTGTATAAGTCTTGCATTAGCTTAAAAGATGACTACCAATTCATTTATTCATTACAACACTTAGAAAAAAAAGAGCAAGAAGTTGAAGAAGCCAAGAGGCTCTCGGCCAAGGAGACCAAAAATTGAAGATCAATTCTAGCCATTCCAAAATTATTTCTTTGATGCAAACCCACTAAGTTGAGGTCCCTAAGTAGCGTGAAAGCGTTGTTCGGGTCTGTCACACCCCGACCGTACTAGGGTGTGATGGGCACCCGACCCTTACTTAGGGCCGAGCGAACCCTCTTACTATCGTAACACTCGTAGCTATACTGGGCCTTTAGCCAAATCATAAATACATAGCGATAGTTTTTTTTTTTGAACACGGAAAGACAAACATGCTTTTCATACTTTTCCAAATCAAACAAAAACTGCAACGTGTAATACTTTTAATACAATGCACAACAATACAACGGCTTATGGAGCCGCTCACCGACATCTTATACCCACGACACGTTCGTCCGTAAAGTCTCTAATCGCGATCATGAATCATAGCACATGTACACCGACTCGGCAACTCTCCGGGCGAATGGAGCTTGCCAACATTGCGGGTCATCTTCTATAATGGCTCCTACTCGCTTGGCTGTACCTGCGCGGCATGAAACGTAGCCCCCGAAGAAAGGGGGTCAGTACGAGCAATGTACTGAGTGTGTAAGGCATGAATAGTAGCATAGTAAAGAGATATAACGTATGAATAATAACATCTCAGACTTTTAGAACTTGTCATAGGATAGAAGTAACCTGTACATATGAATGCCTTCTTGGCAATTGCCATGTATGCTTAGACTTTTTCAGAAAAACGGTGTTCCTTGTTCACATATGCAGAGACAGAACATTTCAGATAAACAGTATCCTTTAATCATCTGTACAGACGCCGAATGCATCGGCTCTCCCTCCCCCCTTCCCCACAGTATCCCAACATGTCATACAATGCACATTCAGACGCCGTATCCGGCTCTCCCATATCCCGCGTCCGGGCATCCCGCGTCCGGGATGGAATCCAGCTGAATCAGGTGGAAACAGTTGCCCTCCCCATTCCCCATATACATATACATTCATCAATATCATGTATCATATACATTTATCATATAAGTAATATGCATGAGACTCCAAGAAAAGTCGTGTATCAATCGGAGCGACATAAGGTCGGTAACATCCGAACGCATTATGGAATAATCGGGATCATCGTGTCCCACCTTGGAGGAACGAGCATTATAAGGTGAGACCGTCAAGGAAATATAATACCAGTCATCACTTGGGCACGCAAAACAAGTTTCGGGTCAATCCGGTTCAGTATAAGAAAGTTATGAGCGTTTGAAGTACAGAACCTTTTATGAACGCTTCCGAAGCCGTTTTTTTGAAAATCATTTTTTTATCATGGTCACCATAGAACATTCTCATTCTCGACATCATCAACATCATTGTGAAACATATCCGTCGTTATTGCCATGAAAGCTTACAATACCATAAACCTTTGTTTTGGAATCCATACGGGCATTTTGGAAAAACATTACAAGTTATCGGGAGGAAAATCATATCTCGAAATTATGGGCATTTTAACTTTTGAAAAACAAAGCAGTTATGAAGACCTTTATGAAATCGTAGTCTAAGAATCATGCCTTTGAAAGAAGAGGGACGAGCCTTAACATACCTGCGCCGCGCCTTACTAGCTATGCTTATCCATCCAACCTTGGTTCCGCTAGTCTACATTCAAGAAAGTTGATGCACGATTAGATTCATTGACATATACTTGTCGTAACCTCTCAAGTTCCTTCACTTATGGTCTGCCGGAATTTTGGCAGCATCTCCCCTATAAATATACCGTCCCGAGAATATGGCTCGGCCCAATTCATCCATTATCAACAATCCGAGAATTCAACTCGGCCAAACCAACAACAATGCCAACAATCTTACTAACAACATTCCATTCATATTCAATTCAATTCAATTCAATAAAATTCACATGATATTCCAACACTCAATCAACATACTACTTCACCCGAAACCTTCAAATTTAACAACAACCATACATTTCACTATCATCTATATTCATTAACTTCAACCACATTCTTCATTCAACGTCACATAATCCATAATGACAATCAACTAAAATGTCAAATAACCTCAATTTACCAAAACACCTACTATTCGGCCACAACCACTTCTTTACATATTTTCGCGCATTTCCTTCCATCTCTACACATTCCAACACAACACAAGACTAAGAAAAATTAATTCATTCTTCCTACACTAAGGTAGCCACTCACGGCCACACATCCACATAACAATTACCACTTCAACATGAGTCACCAAATATTCATTTCTAATGTGAAATTCATGATCACAACAACCAAAATGTTACATAAAATTAGTGCCTTATCTCAACATACCATACGGCCACATCCATGCATACACACGTCCACCACACACATCCCTATTTTCATGCATTTCATTCACTTTTACACACTACAATATACATAACCATCCATAACATGTAAAGAAAGATCGGTTCCTTACCTTTTTCCATTTGTCTTCCTCTTGACTAAAGTCATGAACTTGCAAGTATGAATGGTTTTCTTGCTCCAAAAATTATACCATGTTAAAGAGGACCCTTGAATTGGTAGGAATACTAGGAGAAATAATTTTTCCTTGATCAATTTCCATGGCCCCAATTTTTTTTTTGCCATGGCCGAACCTACTATATTCTCTCTTCATCTTCTTTTTTTTTTTTTTGTTCTTTCTTTGCTCTCTCTTTTTCTTCCACTCTCTTAAATTAAAAAGATGACCACACACACATATATATATAACTCTCAAGCATGTGAGGGGCACATGCCCCTCTCTCCACTTCTCTAGATTTTTCCTTTATTTTCTTGAATTTCCTAACATGGTCAAGGAAGACCTAATGTCTTCTTTTATACACTTTAATCCCTACTAATTTAAAAATAAGGGCATGTAGTGCACGGCTAGCATGGCCCCTTCATAAATTTTTTGAACTTTTGTAAAATGACCATTTTGCCCCTAGCCTTCTTAAATATTTCCATGAACCATTTCGCGAATTTTCCTTTTTCGCCCTCAACCTTTCTCAATATTCCATATCAACAATATTCTAAAATAATATTAATAACCCACTTGCGCATTAAAATAGTTTTGAAAAACGATCTTACCTTCCACATTCCACGACTTCTTCGAAATGTCCGAGCGCACGAAATACGGGCTATAACAGGGTCATCCAACCATTCATTGTGTCAATTGCAAACCCTAGGCAAAGTGTGGAGTTGAAGAAGAAAGGCAGGAATTGATTATGTTTTATGTGTTATAAAGGTTGTATGCATGTTGTAGCATGCTAAAATGGATGAATATCATAAAATATGGAATGTTGGAGTGGAGGTTGTGAATGTAGTGTCTAGCCGTGTAAGTGTGTGTGTGTGTTGTGTTGTGTTGAAGCTATGAATTAAAGCCTAGTTAGCATGTTGTGATTGTTGTAGAGTGGAGAAATGAATGAGAATCATCTATATATGTTTGTAGGAGATGTTGGCAGAATGTAGCTATTTATGTGACAAGAAATGGATTATTGTTAATTAGTATGTTGAATGTTGTCGTTATGAATTCTATGTCGACGATAATAGTTTAATGACTCAAGTTTGATGTTGTGATGGTATGGGCTGATTTGGAGGTTATTGTACATTTGAGGTAATTTGTATATTTATGAGAATGATATCGTTATAGTGTGGATTGTTGATACAAATCATGATTCGGAAGCTAGAAATGGGCTATAGTTGTGTCTCGGGTTTGGGGACAGTTTTCGGGAAAATTGGAGCCTTATTTGGAATGTTTGAAATTTTGTATGAATTGCTTAGAATGTCTTTGAATTTTGTTGGTACGGGTTCGGGTTAGTATTCGAATGTATAAGCGTGGATGTTGGCTTGAAGGTAAGCCGTTAAATTGAATATATTGAAAGTTGTTGAAAGATGGAAAAGAGAGTTATTAATGTTGTATTGCCTTTCGGAGTGATTATTAATGTTGCTAGGTTGGTTGTTGTTGTTTTTGTTGTTGATTTGGCCGAGTTAAATTCTCGGGGTTGGTCTATTTACAGGGTAAATGCTGCCCAAATTTCTGTAGAATTAAGGGCTAAATTGGAATTAAATGCCCAAATGTCTCTAGCTACTGTTTGGCATATTATGACTTGTTTGTAGACCTTGGGCAGCCCGAGACGTAGGTTGGATTTATCTTGAGTTGGAGCTAGCGTTGAGTGCGTACGAGGTATGTAAAGCTCAATCCTTCCTTCTTTTGGCATGCCTTAGTTTTGAATAGGCTATGACACGAGCCCCGAGGGAATTCTACTCTCGCGATCCGACCATGTCTGTGATTCTTATTTGTTTCTTGGTCTTCGTATGCTTGATAAGATGAAATATTGGCCCTTATGTCTTTTGTATGACTAAGTTTCAAAAGTTGCATAAAAGTTTGGTTTTTAAAAGAGTTTTGTTCCTAAATGATTCCGAAAACTACGAAAGTCCGTAACTTTCACAGACAGAACCGGATCGCTTCGATATGCTCAAAAATGATTCCATGATGTATGATGACTATGTTTTCCATAGGCGGGCCCGACTCGGGTCGACACCCCTCTGTGGGCCCCGCGACTTTCTTTATGTACTTTGACGATTTTTGAAAGGATATGATATGACTATTATTCCGATTTCAAGTACGATCAGGTTACTTATCTTTCGAGTTTGCAATAATGATTCGATAACATATGACGACTATGATTTTCGTAGGCGGGGCCGGATTGAGTGGACGCTCGTCCGCGAGTCCGCGATCTTCTTCGTAAAATTCGACGGCTTTTGAAAGAATTCGATATGACCATCTTCCCGACCCCGAGTATGATTACTTATGTGTCCGTTGAGTCCGAAATAAGGATTTTATGTATGTGATTTTGATATGTTCCGGGTGACGTTCGGCGAAAATCCGATTTGATTTCTATTGTTTTGGCCTACAAACGACGGTTCGTTTCGATTAACCTACTAAGTCTTTGAAAATGTTTTAAGCCGTATTTGGCCACTTATGATTTAGCTCGTGCATTTGTTGTTACGTTTTTCGCGAGTCCGGGCCGGTATGTGGTGTTAAATTTGGATTCTTGACCGCGGTATGTGATGTGACGTTGTTTGGATTTAACCGCGGTATGTGATGTGATGTTGCCGCCGGATTCTTGGCCGCGGTATGTGATGTTGATCTTTGGATTCTTGGCCGCGGTATATGTATGTGATATTGACCGCCGGGTACTTGACCGCGGTATGTGTATATGTGATTTCGACGGCCTGGATTATGATCATTCGGTTAATGTCGGTTCTATGATATGTTTGATTTTCCGTATGTATGAGGCAATCTTTCAAAAGAAAGCTAAGCATTTTGGCATCGGATACGCACTTATTTCGTACGTACGGTTATAACTCGGTTATTTGCTTACTCGTATCTTTTGGCTTTGCATACTCGGTACATATTTAAATACCGACCCCCTTTCTTCGGGGTCGTGTCTCATGCCCGACAGTACGGACGTACGGTTCGGTGATCCGTCCGTCTAGCACACCTATCCCCGCTTGGAGAGCTCCCTTTATTAGGAGCCTACATTTTGGTATATATTCTCCCGTTGTGTATGTATTTGTGTATTCGGGGTACGGCGGGGCCCCGTCCCGTCATATGATTACGTTTGTCATTTGAAGGTACGTGGACATGTATGTGGGTTATGCCCGTTACGTACGAGTTGTGTTTGTATGTTATACGTTCGGCGATCCCGTTCGGGGTGGCGGGCCTCGTCGGCTTGCATTTGTATATGTTTTGGGCCGTTGCGCCATTTGATAGCCTCGTCGGCTTCGATATATATATGGTTGTATTTGAGATGTGTTTGCGTCGGTTTGATATAATACGAGCGCGTTTGATATTTGTGTACGTATAAGCCATCCGTTTGCAACTCGGATTTATGAATGTGTTTGGGTGCCCAACCCGGGCCTAGTCACGCCACGGGGTTGGGTACGTGACAACCCCTAGTGACGAATTTGCTACGATACAATTTGTCACATTTGACTTGATAGGGCATGATGGGCGCTCGACCCTTACTTGGCCGAGCGAACCCGCTGACTCTCGTTATACTCATAATCATACTGGGCCGTTAAATCCTGAAGTGAGTGCATAATGTAAGCCTTTCAAAAAGAAAACATGCTTTTCATCTTTCTCAAATCAAGTAAAATCGGTAAACATATGAAATCTGTAATATAATGCATAATGATACATCGGATTACAGAGCCGCTTACAAGACTGACTTGTTACATACGTGACTCTGTCTGCAAAGTCTCTAACATAACTCAAGATACCATAATATAGATACTCTGACTCGGCAGTACTCCGGGAGGAAATGGAGCTCGCCAATCCAGCTGGAACATCTTCTACTAATATCCTCTACTCATCTGTGTACACGTGCATGGCATGAAACGCGACCCGAAGAAAGGGGGTCGGACGGAATATGTACCGAGCATGTAAAGCATGAAATACGTAAACTGGGATCATACCGAAATAAAGAGTATAGAAAATTAGTACAGTAACCAGAAAACCACAAGGCTTGTCTTTGAAACATAAATCATGCATGTCCGTATCATATCCAATCCATTATAGGACTTAGAAACAGGAGTGAATCATCATCTTGTACATGTGCATATATAACGTGTCCCGACCCTCCAGTGAGGGGCTCGGTAAGTAAGATCATCATATACATGTCATCATATCATCATGTCATCATATATATATATACCGTACCCGGCCCTCTAGTGAGGGACTCGGTGAAGTAATCATATATATATACTGTACCCGGCCCTCTAGTGAGGGACTCGGTGAAGTAATCATATATATACCATACCCGGCCCTCTAGTGAGGGACTCGGTGAATGAGATCATGTCTCCATCATGTATATCATACTCGGCCCATCCTGTGGGCTGGCACCATCATCACATCATCATATATATACCGTACCCGGCCCTCTAATGAGGGGCTCGGTGAACAATGCAGTGAAACTGTGCATGAATACATACCCGGCCCAGGACTCGGTGAAAGATGTAGTAACAGTATGCACAAGCGGAGTAGTGAGAAACCATATGCACATAAATCATCTTTTAGGACTCGATAGGTAAGTAGACAAATTAACGCTCGAGTATCCGAATAATAGTCACACTCAGGACTCTTGAAATATCATTATGAAATGTGTCACATAACGTCTCAGGGATCATAAACATGTATCAAGCCAATCCGAGCCCGCCTATGAAAGTTACCGGCATTATTCATTATAGAATCCTCTACGAACATATCATAGCAATCCGAGACCATATATGAAAGTTAGGGACATCATACGTTATAGAACACTTTAGGAATAAAACTCTTTATGCATATTCATTAGCCAGACATACAAAAGACTCGAGGGCAATAGCTCGACTACATTAAGAGTGCAAATATCAAGAAGTGAATAAGAATCGTAGACATGCTCGGATCTTAAGAGTAGAGTTACCCCAAGGCTCGTATCGTATCATACTTACATCTAGGACATGCCAAAAGAAAGAAAAAATAAGCTTTACATACCTCGTCCACTTCCTAAGCTAATCCGAACTTAAGTCTCGGCTTCTCAAAATCTACAATAACGTCATTAGGCACCAAGCATTAGCTATAGGTACTTAGGAATCCAATCCTAAGCTAGTACTTCATTTACAGAAATTCGGGCATCATTTCCCTTATAAATTCAACAACCCCGAGAATTCAACTCGGCCAAATCATCAACAACAATACCAACAACCATGCTAACAACATCAACAATTAATTCAAAACGCATTCTAACGTTGGTAACTCTTTTCTACATAATTTGACAACTCTCCATTTATATTCAAATCAACCACATACAATCAAGCTAACATCAATGCTCACACATTCACGTACTAATCCGAAACCATTCAAACAAAACTCAAGAACACTTCAAACAATCCGCACAATATTCAAAACCACCCAACCAGCCTACGACATAACCCAAAACCTTCCAAGTTCAATAAGAACAACAACAACATATTTCTTTCTTCCAAATTCATGAATTACACCAACAATCCACGCGTTAACAACATCATTCTCATAAATTCAAGAAACTATATTAAAATCACATTAGCTTCTAAAACAGCCCACAACGATTACAACTTCAATTTAAACCATCAAACCTTCATTTTCATCATAGAATCTACATCAACAACAACCAAGAATACTAAGTAAATTTAATTCATTCCTTCTACACAAAACAGACCACTCACGGCTACAACACCAACACACATAATTTTATGAATTTCATCCATTTCTACACCCAACAACACGCACAACCCATCCATAACACATGTACAAGAAGATTAAATCTTACCTTTTCCACTTAGCTTCTCAACTTGGCTAGGGTTTGTGCTTTGCAAAAATGAATACTTTGCTTGCTCCAACAACCACTCCACGTTAACAAGGACCTTCCAATTGGTTGAAAAGCTGAAGAAAATATTTTTGATCACTATTCATGGTCATCAAATTTCTTTAGCCATGGCGAATGGTCTCTCTTCTCTCAAAGTTTCTAGAGTTTGTGAAAAGATGAATATGTCTTGCTTTGTCATCCTTCATCTATATATATATATGGCCCTTACAAATATAAGATGAACACATGTACATCTCATAGTTTGAACTAATCAAATTTGGCCAACCTTGTGGGGGGGGGGGGGGCCCCGCGCACACGGCCGCCAAGGCTTCTTCACGAAGAAATTAACTTTTCATAATTCACTTTTAACCCCTAATTTTCCTTAATATTCCATACCAATAAAATTATAAGTAACTTGTGCCTTAAAATAAAATCGGAGGTTAAAAGTCTCTACCTCGCATCCCGAAATAGTCTTGTCCTTAACTTACCACTGTTAGCTCGGAATATCCCAATGTACAAAATATGGGATATAACACAGGCCGTGGTAGAGGCCGTGGCGGAGCTTTTAGTTCTAGTGGTCCTTCGAACCGCATATATGCTTTGGCTAGTAGACAGGATCAGGAGGCGTCACCAAATGTGGTTACAAGTATATTATCGATTTTCTCTTGGGATGTATATGCATTGATAGATCCAGGATCCACCTTATCATATATCTCCCTTTGTTGCTAGTAGAGATCGGAATAAAACTCGAGTCGATTGAACCGTTTGAGGTAGCTACACCGGTGGGGATTACTTGTTATAGCAAAACGGGTATATAAAAAGTGTTCGGTGAATATATAGTCATCATACCTTGGAAGATTTGATAAAGTTAGATATGACTGAGTTTGATGTTATTGTGGGTATGGATTGGTTAGCTTCTTGTTATGCTAACGTTGATTGTAGAAACAAGATAGTTCGGTTTCAGTTTCCAGGGGAGCTAACTATAGAATGGCTAGGGGGAATACGGCATCGTAGGGGTAAGTTTATTTCATACCTCAAGGCAAGGAAGATGGTTAGAAAGGGTTATATTTATCATCGGTTCGTGTGCATGACATGAAACGGAAGCAGAGGCACCGACTCTTCGGTCGTCCCGTAGTCAATGAATTTCAGGATGAACTTCCGGTCTTCCTCCTTGTAGCGGGAGATAGAGTTCTTATTGATGTGTTGCCGGATACTCACCCCCATATCTATTCCTCCTTACGAGAATGGCACTGCGGTAAAGAATCGAAGGAGCGAGGGATTTATTAGATAAAGGGCCATTAGGCCAAGACATCACCGCGGGGAGCACCGGTATTGTTCGTAAGTGTTATATCCGCATTTTGACGTCGAATATTTTTTAGTTGGTTGCGACGAGTTATGGAAAAAGGGTATTTTTGACTTTGTTTTTAAAGGGATAAGGGTTTTGTTTATGGA
>NW_026727459.1:0-31108 GCF_029784015.1 Lycium ferocissimum
TCAATTCACTACTAATCACTAATGACAATATTCATCCATTTAATGACCCATTTGTGGTGCTTTTCTATAATCCATGAATCTCAACGTAACAATACTTCAAATAGCATGTAAGGGTCATGAAACTTACCTTAAACAATAGAGGAACAAGCTTGGAGTGGTGATTCACCCTTAGCACCAAAACCCTAGTTTATCTCTCCTTGGATTTCTTGACTTGGATGACTTTTAATGGGTTTCCCTTCACTTGATTCTCTTGATTTCTTGTTGATGATCTTAGATTTCTATGGTTTTCTCATGGATGAATTGTTTGGAACACTCTGTGAGGCTTCTTGTGTTGTGGAGAGATGAAGGGGAAATGAAAATGAAATGAAGAATGGTCCCTTTATATAAAATGCAACTCGATCCCGATTGAATTATCTCGGACGGACCAACATACGGTCCGTATAAACATATCGACCGTATGTTGGACCGTATAATTGGTCCAATGACTATGCCATTCGGGGTCAAATCTACGGCTGGACATACTGACATACGTCGATAGATTTTATACGGCCGGGGTGATTTTATGTACGGCCGTATGTTCGGTCAGACAAGCTTCTTCGAGTTTTGTTTCGTCGACTCGTTTGATCTCCGATCCTTATGGAACCTTCCTAACACTTGTTCAACACTTCAATATCATTCGAAGGGACGGACGTTATAAATCTTTCTTGGGACATCATTAGGACATCATTAACTCAATGCTCATAATTCTCGTCCGATACACTAACTTAAGTCTCGCTTCTCTTAACAACTTTCTTTCCTCAAGTCTAATGCCTTTGAAATCTTAATTAGCATCATCACATACTAGTTCTTACTTGTCCAAACCTCATGTACATCGCACCCCTCGTTAGTCTATTCAATCGTACGCTTAAGGGGAAATTTTCAAGGTGTAACATAACTCGCCTCAATCGAATCGAAGTGCTCGCGGATGTAACTTCGAATGGGGTCTCACCTTTCTGATGTGTTGTATCTCTATAATGTACAAGAATAGGGTCCTCGTACTGGTGCCTCTTTACCTCTTCTACAATAGACGACTCAGCAACACCTCGCACAAATATTCTTTCACTTTCAGAATCAAACGAACTCCTGTGATTGGCTAATTGTCGAACCTCGTGGACTATCTCTTTCCTCCCCGGGCGGTACATACGCAACCGCCATAGATTTGTGGCCGAGTGCGTCTGCTACCACATTGGCCTTTCCCGGGTGATAAAGGATGTCAACATCATAGTCTTTCAGCAACTCTAGCCACCTCCTTTGCCGTAAATTCAGCTCTTTTTGCTTGAAGATGTACCGGAGACTTTATGATCCGTATAAATGTCAACATGTACGCCATATAGATAATGTCTCCATATTTTCAAAGCATGAATCACCGCCGCTAACTCCCAAAGTCATGGGTGGGGTAATTTCTTTCATGCTTTTCGAGTTGTCGGGAGGCATAGGCTATAACTTTGCCATGTTGCATTAACACGCAGCCTATCCCAACACCGAAGCATCACAATAAATGACATAGCCATCAAAACCCCTTCCGGGAAGAGTTAGGACCGGAGCCGTAGTCAATTTATCTTTCAATGCTTGGAAGCTCCGTTCGCAAGCATCACGTCCACCGAAATTTAGTCGCCTTTCTCGTGTTAACCTTATTAAAGGCGCCGAGATCGAGGCAAACTTTTCCACAAACCTCCCGTAGTAACCGCTAGTCCGAGAAAACTACGTACCTCGGCAGGTGTTGTAGGTCTAGGTCAAGTCTTTACAGCCTCTATTTTCCGCAAATCCACCCGAATACCGCCCCAACAATATACCCTAGAAAAGTTACCGAGGTCAACCGCAACTCACATTTAGAGAACTTAGCATATAATTTCCGATGCCGGAGAACCCTAAGTACCGTCCTCAAGTGGTCCGGCATGCTCTCCCCGACCGCGAATAAATAAGAATATCATCAATAAATACAATCATAAACAACATCAAGAAATCGCTTGAATACTCGGTTCATTAGGTCCATGAACACCGCTAGAGCATTGGTCAAACCAAAGGACATCACCTTAAACTCATAGTGCCCATACCGGGTCCTGAATGCAGTCTTTGGAATGTCTGCCTCCCTCACCCGCACCTGATGATATCCTGACCGCAGGTCTATCTTCGAAAAGCACTTAGCACCCTGCAACTGGTCAAATAGATCATCAATCCTGGGAAGGGGATACCTGTTCTTTATTGTTACTTTATTCAGCTGCCTGTAGTCAATACACATACGCAGCGACCCATCCTTCTTCCGTACAAATAATACCGGTGCTCCCCAAGGTGACGTACTGGGCCTGATGAAGCCCTTCTCTAGTAAGTCTCTCAGTTGCTCCTTCAATTCCTTCAACTCTGCAGGTGCCATTCTATAAGGAGGAATAGTTATAGGCTGGGTGTCCGGCAAAATGTCTATAGTGAACTCTATCTCACGCTCGTGGAGGCTCGGAAGTTCATCCGGGGAACACATCCGGAAATTCATTAACTAATGTGAACCGACCGAAAGGTCGGCACTTCCGCTTTCGAGTCATGCACACGGACCGATGATAAATATAGCCCTTCCTAACCATTTTTCTTGCCTTGAGGTATGAAATAACCTCTACCCTTTCGGCGATGCCGTATTCCCCTCCATTCTATAACCGGCTCCCCCGGGAACCGGAACCGAACTATTTTGCCTCCGCAATCTACGTTAGCATAACAAGAAGCCAACCAATCCATCCCCATAATAACATCGAACTCGGTCATATTTAGCTCGATTAAGTCCGCCTTGGTGCAACGATTATATATAACCACCGAACAATTTCTATATACCTCGCTTAGCTATAACCGAATCCCCTGTGTGGCTACCTTGAACGGTTCTATAGGTTCGTTTTATCCCAATTTTACCAACCACAAAGGGAGAGATATATGATAATGTAGAGCCGGATCTATCAATGCATATACATCCTCGGGAAAAGATCGATAATATACCGTAACAACGTTTGGCGACGCCTCCCGATCTTGTCTCGTTAGTTAAGGCATATATGCGGTTCGAAGGACCGCCGAACCGGAAACTATGCCCCGGCCTCTGCCACGGCCTCCTGGTGTCGGAATACCTTGCCCTACAGGGCGCATAGCTACCGAAAATGATGAACCAGTAACTGATCCAATAGGCTGAGCTGCACCACCTGCATTACTCCCAAATCGACACTCCCTCATAGTATGTCCCTGACGGCCGCAAGAGAAACAAGCACCGCATACGACGACACCCCCCCGATGACGCCTACCACATCGAGGGCACGAGGTAAAGGTGGCCCATCCGGGTCGAATCCCGCGCATCCGGAACCCGAAGTCATGGAGCTTTGACCGGCTCCCGAATACCTCGTGCTATCAAACCTCCTACCCGTGGATCGTGGAGGTGCACTCCGTGCCGGCCGAGAAAATATCTACCCCCCGCGTCGCCGGCGGGCCGGGGCCGCCCGCCCGAAACTCACCAAAATGCCCGCCGACCTAGCCCTCTTATGCGACCCCGATCATGCTCTATCGAGGTCGACGCCCCACGTCGGCCCTCAACCCCCGTGCATATGCTTGCACCCGAACGATATCCATACCGGTTGAGAAGCCATTGCCAAACAGCCCATCAATCAAGTACGTATCCAACCCCATTACATAACGATGTACCCTATCAGCCATGTCAGCTACAATAGTGGGCGCATACGGCCAACGAGTCAAACTCGAGACTATAATCTCGAACACTTCTGCCATCCTGTCTCAAGTGTAGAAACCTATCAACTCTAGCTCGCCTCACCTCCGGAGGCAGAAAATGGCCCATAAAGGCCTCCACGAACTCGTCCCACACGGCCGGAGGAGCATCCTCGCCCCTAGACAATTCCCGTGACTCATACCGCTAATGTGCCCACATCACGTAATCGATACGAAGCCAACCCACAGACCCGTCCCGTGAGCTCTAATTACCCTCAACGTGCGCAACATCCGTCGGATAAACTCGTGGATCCTCTCGCCGGCCGTGACCCATAAAACTCGGGGGTTACATGTCAAGAAGTCACGAACCCTCAAACTATCGTATCCGTCCGCATGATCACCTCCGCATCCGTGTCCGCGAGCCTCGCCCCGACACTAATCTAGTCAATAGCCGTACCGCGTCCCTCATAGCTCTATCCTCCGCCCCGGCCGGGAACCGGAGGCTCCGTGCCGGAATCCAAGGAGCCGTGGTGGGGCGGGGCCCCGATCCGCTCTAGGCTCCCCGATAACGGTGGTGTAGCGGAGCTCGCTGACTGGAGTCCAACCTCAGGTACAGATCGAGCATAGGCTCTAGTAGTCCTCCAGGCCTGACTGGTCTCCTCGACTATTGTCTTGCCCTTCTGGGCGGCCGTCGTCTTCTTCGGAGGCATTGCTGTAAACATAACAATCCGTAAGGAAAGAATCATCCTAATAATACAGCTCTATCGCACGATCTAGAATCAAGAAGGCAAGATGATATCCTAAATGCCCGGTAGCTTCCTGTTTATAAATGTGGTGCACAACACATCGATAAAAAAGATTCTACTAGACACGGTCTGTGGACACTCCGAGGATTAACCGCTCTGATACCACTTTTGTCACGACCCAACCCCGTAGGCCATGACTAGTGCCCGAGCTTGGACACTCGTATACACTTGTTATCTATAGTCATACACTACTAGCATGCACGAACCGTTATAAGTATAAAGATAAGACGTCGCATATCAAAGCTACCTATCTCCCGAAGAGTTACAACCTTTAATAGTCAAATACCGCACAAAAGCGGGCAAGGCTATATATATATATATAGGGAACGTCCCAACAAAACATAAGCCGAGAAGGCTACTTTCATACACAGCTGCCATAATAAACATATATCTACGCGAGCCGGCAAGGCTGCCACTACAAATGGGTACGCCCCAAACACAAGTCATGACCACACAACAAAACATCAACTACACATAGACCCACACATGTGACCACAGACCTCTAAGAGTGACAACGACATCGTATGACGGGACAGGGCCCCGCCGTACCCTGAACAACAACATATATACATATCAAAAGGCTATACCACGAAACTATGCTCCGGAACAAAGGAGCACTCTGAAATAGCTGAGTAGATATCCTAGGCTGGCGGATCTCCGAAACGAGCGTCCGCACCGCGGGCATGAAACGCAGCCCCCCCGAAGAAAGGGGTTAGTACGGAATATGTACCGAGTATATAAAGCATGAAACAAAGTAAAGAGAATCGTATCTATGACAAGGTGAACGAGATTCAATGCAACAATCAGAGTTTCAAAAAAAAACTTGCCTTTGAACATATTTCATCTGTATCGTTCTCATATCAATATCAATATAGTGTTTTATAATCAAACTGCATAATCATTCTGTATATAACATATATAACGTGTCCCGGCCCTTTAGTAAGGGACTCGGTATTTATAATCATAACATCATAAACATAAACATATTCGTGTCCCGGCCCTTTAGTAAGGGACTCGGTAATAAGGAATATATGCCCTCCTGGCCTCCATCTCCAAATCATCATATCATCATATCATCATATATATATATATATATATATATATATATATATATAACGTGTCCCGGCCCTCTAGTGAGGGACTCGGTGAATAGTATAATAGTTGTGCGCACGAGAACGTACCACGGCCCGGACTCGGTGAAGGATATAGCGGTAAGCACGAGCGAGAATAATAAGCAACCACATATAAAGTAAAATATCTTTGAGACTCAATGAACAGTAAACTAAATCATTTCTCGGACATCAGGACACTAATCACATTAAATTCTTTCCAATTACCATTGTAAACTACATTAAGGAACGTTTCAAGATTCATGTACATGTATCACCCTAGCATGTTACATTTGATAAAAACCCAACATACCTATGCAATTCCTTTTAAGAAAAAGAACTCCTATACGTTACATACAAGTCAATCATGTAATAGATAGCGAGATCATAACTCGACCATTCCAACATTTTCAACATTAAAGGTGAATAACAATCACATGTCATACTAGGAGTTAGAGAGTGGAGTTACCCCGAGGCTCGGATTATATCTTACTTACGTCTAGAACATGCCAAAAAGAAGGAAGGAGTAGGCTTTACGTACCTTTAGCGTTTAGTCGTATAATAACTTGTACTTGCTGCCCAACAACACTTATCCTATATCAAGATATCAAGAGCTACAATTAGTTTACAAAGGATTTTAACACGCACTCTGACGCTCACAATCCCTTTCAAACATTTAGACGACGTTTCGTTCGCATACAAACCAACTAGCGCTACAAGCTAACATTACTAATCATTCTTTCTTATATCATTCCAAACTTGTTTAACATGACATAGGGGACTTTGGACAGCTTGTATATCATTCTATTCAGTCCCAACTCACGGCCAAACAGCCCATACAACAATACCATTTCACTTTTACTACATGTTCATAACAACATTCAACAACATTACTTCACTTCTAATACCCAAAACAGTCCACGATTTTGGACTGCCTATACACCTCAACATGATTTGTTTCATTAACACCTTAATTCACACATTCAACATACATGCAATATACCACAATGTGCATAACAACAACAATCAAAACTTGGCACAAAACAGTCCATAAACTCCCCTAAAACAGCCCCCCTTACACGGTTTCAATGCCATCCCTACAACTCCATGATTTTCACTCATTTATCCACACTACAACACCTTCAATCCATTTCCAATACATGTACAAGAAAACCAAACATAATTCCATTCAAATCTACAACACATGGCTCATTCAAACTTTAAGAAAACAGCCCAATTCTAACATGCACATCATAAACCAATTTCTACAATCTTGTTCAATTACATATGTTGACATTCATTTATTTACCAACAATACATGCAAAATGGAACCAACCATGGCTTCACCAAGCTCATGGCTCACACTCAAGTTCAACCATAACAACAATCCAACAACAATATGCATGAATTATACATTCAAATCATCATACAACACAAGAACAATGATCATTCTTACCTTGCAACTTGTCCTTCAACCTTGGCCGAATCTTCAACTCTATTGAATGCTACACCTCCTTGTCTCTTCCCAACAACTACTACACGTCCTTATACACTTGATGAGGAGTTAATTTGCTTGGAAAATTAATTTTTTTGGATCAATTTGGAGCAGCTCATTCTCGGCCAGCTATGGCCGAGACTCTCCCTCTCTATCTCTTAATTTCTCTAACTTTGTAATGTAGAAATGAAAGTTTAATTGAACTATGAATCAGCAATCCTCCTTATATATGCAGTCCACAAAGTTGACATGTGTCCCATCCAAGTTCTTAGCCAATAAGAGTTGGCCAAACCACAAGTGGGACCCACACGGCCACTTAGGCTCACTAATGATGTAATTAAGTTCTTAATCTCACTTAGTCATCCAATCTTGGTTAATTAACCCTTATTCTCCAATAATTTTCTTATACCAAACGAAATCCATAGGCAACTTGTGCATAGAAACGAAATAGGGAGGTGAAAACCCTTACCGGGAACCCTAAAACCGCTTTGTCTTTAACTTGTCGCACTTAGCTTTATAATGTCCCTATGTAAAGATACGGGACATAACAATTAATATGTCAAATCAAAATTCTTTCAGAAATTATACCAATTAGCGATAGACAGAGCACAGAGCAGCTATGTAAAGTTGTTATATGAGGGAACTCCAACACTACTTGGTAGCCAACTCTAAGGATAGAGATTAAGAGATAAAGAGTATAGTGACAGTTAAAGTCTTTTAAAGAAGTCGAGAAATAATACATGAGGCTGAAGATTCCAGATTATGGACTTCATTACGGGCTTACCTCGCACTCCACGGAAGTATGACTCTGTATGGATTATTGTGGATAGGCTGATAACATCAGCCCACTTTCTCCCAGTCAGGACTACTTATTCAGCTAAGGACTATGCAAGGTTATACGTCAAGGAGATAGTGAAAATTCATAAGGTTCCCACATCTATTATACCGGACAGAGGAGCTCAGTTTACAGCTAACTCCTGAGACTATTTCAGAAGGGATTGGGGACACAAG
Source organism: Lycium ferocissimum (assembly GCF_029784015.1). NCBI lineage: Eukaryota > Viridiplantae > Streptophyta > Magnoliopsida > Solanales > Solanaceae > Lycium > Lycium ferocissimum. The sequence goes on from NW_026727459.1 coordinate 8,145, forward strand.
TGAATCTTAGTATAGTATTTCATCCTCAAATTGATGAACAGGTCGAGCGTACTATTCAGACGCTAGAAGATATGTTGCAGTCCTGTATTATTGATTTCAGAGGTAGTTGGGACGACCATTTACCACTTATCGAGTTCGCTTATAATAATAGCTACAATTCTCGTATCCAGATGGCACTGTATAAGGACTTGTATGACAAGAAGTGAAGGTCACCTATTAGCTGGTTCGATGTTGGGAAGACTAAGTTAATCGGCCCAGATATGATTCAGCAAGCCATTGATAAGGTAAAACTTATTCGGGAAAAGTTATTAGCAGCTCAGAGTCGACAGAAGTCACATGCAGATAATCGACGTCGAGACTTAGAGTTCCAAATTAGCGATTGGGTATTCTTGAAGGTGTCACCCATGAAGGGTGTAATAAGATTCGGCAAGAAGGGGAAGCTTCGCCCGAGATATATTGGGCCTTATCAGATTGTCCGTAGGGTAGGCATGGTTGCCTATGAATTAGACCTACCATCTGATCTGGAAGCAGTACACCCAGTGTTTCAAGTGTCTATGCTTCGCAAATGTATTGGTGATCCTTCTACAGTATTCCCCGTGGATGATGTCCAGGTAACGGAGGAATTATCTTAGGAGGAGAACCCTATAGCTATACTTGATCATATTGATTGGTGGATGAGACTATATGTTCTCGTAATAAAAGAAACTTCCTCAAAACCTTTGTAAGACCTTATGAGGCTAGTTTAACATTCGAGGACGAATGTTCTAAAGGGGGGAAGGATGTTATATCCCGTATTTTTATACGACGGATCATTCGTAAGCCAATCCACATGAATCCAATGACAAGATTATTTTTGGATATGAGACAAGGACTTTTAATCCCCGATTTTTTTTTAATTTATTAATGCACGAATTGCTTATAAATTTTAATTGGCAGAGAAATATTAATGGATATTAGGGATTAATTTAACCATGATTGAATTATTAAGTGGGGATTAGTAATTAATTATGATTAATTAGCCTAATTAGACCACTAAGTGGGCCCCACAACACGTGGACAATTATGATTGGCTCATAAATCTTAGTGGGACACATGTCATGGTTGGACACATGTCACAAAATTGGGAAACATATACAAATGAATTAGTGACTAAGGATTATTCATTTATCATCTTCAACACATTATGAATTAGAGAGAGGGGAGAGAAGCTCACGGCCAGCCATGGCTGTCCGTGGAGGAGCTCAAAAAATTGTGATGAGAATTAATTTCTAAGGTGTTCAAATCATTTAAAGGAGGCGGCAACACAAGGATTTAAATTGAAGAGGAAGAGATGGTGTGAATTGTGCAACAATCGGTCCAAATTAAAATGAGGTAAGACTTATTCTTTTGTTATGAAATTGAAGTTAATGGTGTTGTAATGAAGATATTAAATGGTATTAGATGAAATTGGAAGGAAGAAAAATGGTATGAGTTCGTTGGTATTGGAGAATGGACAGAATTGGAGTTGTTCTAATTAGATTGAGTTTGATTGTTGTTGTTGTTATTATTATTAGGGATTATATGTTAAAAGTGAAGAAATTATGTATGTTCATGTTGGGATGTTGTTGAGCCGTAGGGGCTGTTTTACATGGAAGTAGTGGACTGATTTTACTTAGTATTTTGATTGTTGTTGTTATGGATTTTATGATGAGAATGAAGGATTTAATGGTTCAAGTTGGAGTTGTAATTGTTTGTGGGCTGTTGTAGAAGTTAAAATGATGTTAGTAAAGTTTCTTGTATTTATGTGAATAATGTTATAACGTGTGGTTATTGGTATAGTTCATGAAGTTGGGAGAAAAGAATGTGTCGTTGTTGTTCTTGTTGAACTTGGAAGATTATGTGTTGTATTGTGTGTTGGTTGGGCTATTTTGGAGTGTTGTATGGGCTGTCCAGAATGTCCTCGAGTCATTTTTGGATAGTCTCGGGTTGATACTTGAATACATGATTAGTGATGTTGGCTTGGTTGTATGTAGTTGGTTTGAATATAAGCGAAGCGTCGTCTAATTATCTCGAAAAGAATTAGTAACGTTAGGATATGTTTTGAATCTCTTCGTAGTTTAATCGTAATTCTTGACGTCTTAATATAGGTTGAAACACTATTAGGTAGCGTATGCGTGTTGTGTTGCGAGTAAACGCTAAAGGTATGTAAAGCCTATCCCTTATTTCTTTTGGCATGTCCTAGACGTAAGTAAGCTATGATACGAGCTTCGGGGTAATTCTATTCATAAGTTCCGAGCATGTTTATGATTCTTATTCACTTCTTGATGTTAGACTTCTTAATATAGTCGAGCTACTACCCTCGAGTTTCTATATGATTGGATAGTAAACGATGCGTAAAAGTTCCTATTCCTGGAAGACTTCATAATCACTAATGACCATAACTTTCATTTTGTTTCATATTAATTTGATACATGTCTATGATCCCTGAGGCTTTATTTTGATATAGTTCATAATGATGTTCAAAGAGTACTTAATATGGCTATCATCCTGATACTCGAGCGTTGGTTAGTCTACTTATCTATTGAGTTTCAAAAGATGATTTATATGCATATGGTTACTCACTACCCTGGTCGTGCATATTGTTATTACATCTTTCACCGAGTCCCTCACTAGAGGGCCGGATACGTATATATATATATATATATATATATTATATTATGGTGTTATGTTGTGTTATGGTGTTATCTTTGTGTTATGGTGCTATCTTTGTGATACGGAGTTATCTTTGTGATACGGAGTTATCGTGATACGGAGTTATGATGTGCCGGGTATCTTAAGGTTGTTACAAGACCAAAGATGGGGTGGCGACTATGTTCACCGAGTCCTATAATGGGCCGGATATGATTTATGATATTGACATACATGATTTGTGTTTCAAAAGCAAACATTTTGGTATTCTAGTTATTGTACTTGTTTTCTGTAATTCTTATTTCGGTTGTAATCTTGTTTACTGTATTTCATGCTTTATATACTCAGTACATATTTAAAAGACCCCCTTTCCAAAATGCGTTTCATTTTGAGGATTCTTGCTTTGGTAATCCTTGACTTAGGACTTCTACTCGGTTGTCTTGGAGTGCTCCGTTGTTCATGGAGCCCTAGATAGTGTGATCGCTAATGTATGTAAATATTTATTCGGGGTACGGCATTCATCCCGTCATATGTTCTTGTTGATACAGTGGAGAGGTACGTAGACATATATGTGTAGGTTGTATATAGATGTTGTTGATTGTGTTCGCATGACTTGTGTTTTGGAACGTTCCCATTCGTAGTGGCACCTTGTCGGCTAAACAATATATATATGTTTTGGGATGTTGTATGTCTGGCAAAACCAGCCTTGTCGGCTTGCGTATGTGTATGGTTGTGACGTTCCCGTATGTTATGATAGCCTTGTCGGCTTATGTACGATGTTATACGGTCGAAAGCCAAACACAATCACAAATCCGAGTCGCAAACAGATGGCTTATATAGACATAAATATCAAACGCTGTCTCAGAATATATCAAACTGACGCAAACACATCTCAAACGCAACCATATATATAAATATATCAAAGACGACAAGGCTATCAAATGGCACAACGGCCCAAAACATATACAAATGCAAGCCGACGAGGTCGCCACGGCGAACGGGATCGCCCGTAACATATATATACAAACACAATCGTACGTAATGGGCATAACCCACATACATGTCCACGTACCTCTAAAAGACAAACGGAATCATATGACGGGATGTGGCCCCGCCGTACCCCCGAACAAATATATACAAATGCAACGAACGAATATATACCAAAATATGGCTCCGAAAAAAGGGGAGCACTCCAAAAAGCAGAAAAGGTGTCCTAAATGGTGGATCACCAAACCGTGCGTCCGTACCGCGGCATGAAACGCAGCCCGAAGAAAGGGGGTCAAGCACGAAATATGTACTGAGTATGCAAAGCAGAAAATGTAGTATACAAATCTGAGTCGTAATCGAAATAGAGGTATAGAAAGTAAATGCATTTCCAAAATATCAAAATGTTACTTCAAAATATAAATCATGCATAGGGCATAGGAAATATGGTCGCCCGCCCGTCGATGGCGCCATAACACAAGATAACACCGTAAAGTTTCAAATCTCCGTATCCCCGTCACATATCATACACAAGATATCGCCATACACAACATAACACCAAATATAGCGGAACCCGCCCTCGAGCGAGGAGCTCGGTGAACCATAAACACAAGATAACACCGGAGTATAACAAATGCGCACGACAACAGAACCGGCCCGGACTCGGCGAAAGATATAAATGTAATGCACGAGCGGAGTCGTGAGGAATCATATGCATAAAATCATTGTCATAAATCCAAAAGATAAGTAAAATAGTCATATTTGAAATCGGAATAATAATTACAACATTTTCTTTCAAAAGTTGTCGAAATTACATAAAGGAACGTCGCGGGACCCACGGACGAGTGTAGACCCGAGCCGGGCCCGCCTATGGAAAACATACTCATCTAACATCATACAACCTTCTACGAAAATCTCAAGGCAATCCGAGCTTTTCTGTGAAAGTTATGGGCGTTCGTAGTTTTTGAATCGTTAAAGAATAAACTCTTTAAAAAAAACCAAACTTTCATGCAACCTTTACAAATCAATAATTCCAAGGACATAGGATCAATATTTCATAACATCAACATATGAATATCAAGAAACAAATGCGTATCATAGACATGCTCGGATTGCGAGAATAGAGTTTTCTCGAAGTTCGTGTCATAGCCTATTTTTAACTAAGGCATGCCAAAGAAAGAAGGTTAGCTTTACATACCTCAAACGCTCTCCAAAATAATCCAAACTCAAGCTAAATCCAACCTACGTCTCGGGCTGCCCAAGGTCTACAAACAAGTCATAATATGCCAAACATTAGCTATAGACATTTTGGGCATTTAATTCCAATTTAGCCCTTAATTCTACGTAAATTTGGGCAAAGCATTTCCCCCGTAAATAGGCCACCCCGAGAATTTAACTCGGCCAAATCAATCAACAACAACAACAACAACCAACCTAGCAACATCAAAACCAATCCGAAAGGCAATACAACAATAATAACTCTCTTTTCCATCATTCAACAACATTCATAAATTCAATTCAATGGCTTACCTTCAAGCCAACATCGACGCTTATACATTCAAATACTAACCCGAACCCATACCAACAATATTTAAAGACATTCTAAGCAATTCATACAACATTTCCAACAATCCAAAATTGCTCCAATCTACCCGAAACAGCCCCCAAACCCGAGAACACCACTATAACACATTCCTCATTTCCAAATCATGATTTGCATCCACAATTCACATTCTAACAATGCTATTCTCATCAATATACAAATTACATTAAATGTACAATAACCTCCAAATCAGTCCGCAACAATTACAACATCAATTTGAGTCATTAAACATTCATTTCCAACATAGAATTCATAACGACGACGACTAAAACACTAAGCGACATTAATGCGTTCTTTGTCATATTCCATGATCATTTTCGGCCAACACACAACATATATACATATGGATGATTCTCATTCATTCTTCACCCTACAATGATCATAACATACTAACTAGACCTTTAATTCATCACTTCAAACAACACACAACACACACACACTTCACACGGCTAGAACACCATGCACACAACTCACTTCCAACATACTATTTTTCATGAATTTCATCCATTTTAACATACTACAACATACATACAACCTTTATAACACATAAAACATAATCAATTCTTACCTTTCTTCTTCAACTCCACAAGAGGCTAGGGTTTGCGATAATGAAAACTAGCGGGTTGATCGCTCCAACGACACTTCCACGCTACTTAGGGACCTCAAAATAGTGGGTTTGCATCAACAAAATAATTTTGGAAGATGGCTTGAAATGAAGTTGATTTTTCTTAGCTCTTGGCCGAGAGCCTCACTTGTTCTTCAACTTCTTGGTTTTTTTTTTTTCTAAGTGTTGAAATGAAATGAATGACTAGAAGTCATCTTTTGCTATTGCAAGACTTGCACATGTGTCCCTTGGCCCACACAAGTGTTGGACCAATTAAAATTGTCACACAAATTGTGTGGGCCAACTCCCACACTTACACGGCCACAACATGGAAAAAATGGATGATTTTCAACTTCCATTATATCAATTTTGGTCCCAAATTTTCCTAATTGTTCCATACCAATAAATTCATGCACAACTTATGTCTCAAAATAAAATCGAAGGTCAAAAGTCTCGACTTTGTATCCCGAAATAGTTTTGTCCTTAACTTATCATAATTAATCCGGATTGTTCCAATGTACAAAAATGCGGGATATAACATCCTCCCCCCCTTTAGAACATTCGTCCTCGAATGTTAGATTAACCTTACGGGTCATACAAACAATTTGGGGGAGTTTCCTTTTCAACTATCACAACAATTCATTCATTGATCAACAACTCATTTATCAAACAACATAGTCAAGTAAAGAATTTGGATTACCTGTAGGTACCGGAAATAGGTGAGGATACTTCTTCTTCATCTGCTCCTCAGCTTCCCAGGTCATTTCCTCTCGGTTATTATTCCGCCACAGCACTTTAACAAGCCACATCTTTGTTCCGCAACTTTCTTACCTGACGATCCAATATGGCTATAGGCTGCTCCTCATAAGATAGCTCCTCTGTGACCTGAATATCATCTACAGGAAATACTCTGGAAGGGTCACCAATACATTTACGAAGCATAGAAACATGAAATACCGGGTGTACCGCTCCCAAATCAGTGGCGATCTAACTAATAGGCAACCTTGCCTATTTTACGAACAATCTGATAAGGCCCAATATATCTCGGACTGAGCTTCCCTTTCTTGCCGAATCTCATAACACCTTTCATAGGTGACACTTTCAAGAAAACCCAATCACCAGTCTGAAACTCTAAATGTCGACGGCGATTATCTGCATATGATTTCTGTCGACTCTGAGCCGCTAACAACCGCTCCCGAATGAGTTTCACCTTATCAACCGCCCGCCGGACCACATCCGGGCCAATCAACTCGCCTCCCCAACATCAAACCAACCGATCGGTGACCTACATTTTCTCGCCATACAACGCCTCGTACGGTGCCATCCGAATACCGGAGTGGTAGCCGTTATTATAAGCAAATTCAACAAGCGGCAAATGGTCATCCCAGCCTACCTCTCGAAATCAATAACACAGCCCGCAACATATCTTCCAATGTCCGAATAGTGCGCTCGGCCCGTCCGTCGGACCGGGGATGGAATGCCGTACCGAGACTCACCCGCGTCCCCAATCCCGCCCGAAAGGATCTCCGAAATTAGCCGTGAATCGGGCACCTCTCGTCGGAGATAATAGATATAGGAACTCCGTGAAGTCGCACAATCTCCTTAATATATAGCCCGGCATAATCCTCACCGAGTAGGTAGTCCGACCGGAAGAAAATGGGCGATTTTGTCACCGATCAACAATAACCCAAATGGAATCATACCTCCGTGGAGTGCGAGGTAAACCCGTAATAAAATCCATATTAATGATCTCCCACTTCCACGTCGGTATCTCCATCTCCTGCAATAGCCCACCGGGCTTCTGGTGCTCAATCTTAACCTGCTGGCAATTCGGACACTGAGCGACGAACTCTGCTATGTCTCTTTTCATACCATCCCACCAATATAAGCATCTGAGATCATGGTACATCTTCGTCGACCCTGGGTGAACAGAATAACGGCATAATGTGCCTCGCCCATAACCCGTCGCCGCAACCCCGCAACGTCGGTACACACATAATCGCCCCCGTGAAATAACACTCCATCGTGTGAAATCTCGGATGTAAAACGGAGTCTTTTCCGTTCTCAAGGGTGCATCTCCGTACCGTGCCGTAATAGGATCCTCATACCGATGCCGCTTAATATCTTCTCGTAATAGAGGATTCAAAGAATACCTCGAACGTAAACCCCAACATCTCCGTAATCGCCCAAACGAACTCCAAGACTAGCCAACCGATGGATATCGCGAACCATTTCTTTCTCTCTCTCGATGGCACGTCCGCTAGGCTACCCATAGACTTGCGCCGAGTGCATCCGCCACAACATTAGCTTTCCCCGATGGTAGAGAATATCAACATCATAATCTTTCAAACAACTCTAACCACCCTCCGCCGCCGCAAGTTCGCCTCTCCTTCGTTTAAAGATGTACCGGAGGCTCTTATGATCCGTATAAATATCAACGTGAACACCATATAAATAATGTCTCCACATCTTCAAAGCATGAATAACCGCGGCCAGCTCCAAATCGTGAGTAGGATAATTTTTTTCATGTTTTCTGAGCTGCCGGGAAGCATAAGCTATCACCCTGCCGTGCTGCATCAACACACACCCCAAACCAATACCGAGGCATCACAATAAATCACATACCCATCCGGACCCTCGGGAAGAGTCGACCGGAGCCGTAGTCAACTTCTCTTTCAAAGAATCGGAAGCTACGCTCGCAAGCATCGACCACCGAAACTTAGCTCCCTTCCGAGTCACCTTGTCAAAGGCGCCGAAATCGAAGCAAATTTCTCTACGAATCTCCCGTAATAACCGGCCAATCCCGTAAAGCTACGCACCTCCGTCGGCGTCGTAGGCCTAGGCCAATTCTTTACGGCCTCAATCTTCGGGTATCCACCCGATGCCATCAGCCCCAATAATATGCCCCAGAAATGCCACTGAAGTCAGCCAGAATTCACACTTAGAAAATTTAGCATATAATTTCTGGTGCCGAAGTGTGCCAAGTACCGTCCTCAAATGATCTGCATGTTCTGCTTCTGATCGAGAATAAACCAGAATATCATCGATAAACACAATCACGAACATATCCAGGAACGGTCTGAATACCCGATTCATCAGGTCCATAAATACTGCTGGGGCATTAGTCAGCCCAAAAGACATCACTCTGAATTCATAGTGCCCATATCGGGTCCCGAATGCCGTCTTGGGAATATCACCTCTCGTACCCGTACTCGATGATAGCCTCGACCGCAGTCTATCTTCGAGAAACACCCGGCACCCCGCAACCGATCAAACAAATCATCAATCCCGGGGAGGGGATATTTATTCTTGATGGTTACCTTATTCACCGCCGTAATCAATGCACATCCGCCGAGCCGATCCATCCTTCTTTCTCACAAACAATACCGCGCTCCCCTGTGGTGATGTATCGGGCCTAATAAAGCCCTTCTCTAATAAATCTCTCACCGCTCTCTTTCAATTCTTTCAATTTCTGCAGGTGCCATTCTGTACGGAGGAATAGAGATAGGCTGAGTATCTGGCAACAAATCAATAGCAAACTCTATCTCCCGCTCGGGGGGAAGACCTGGAAGCTCATCTGGGAATACATCTAAGAACTCATTAACCACCGGGACTGACTGAAGAATCGGTGCCTCTGCCTCTAAATCATGAACACGGACCGATGATAAATATACCCTTTTTCGATCATTTTTCTTGCCTTCGAGGTATGAAATAAACTTACCCCTCGGCGATGCCGTATTACTCGCCCATTCTATGACCGGTTCCCCCCGGAAACCGGAAACGGACTATCTTCTTTTGACAATCAACATTAGCATAACAAGAAGCTAGCCAATCCATACCCATAATCACATCGAACTCTCATATCTAACTCTACCAAATCGGCCTTAGTACAACGCCACGTATAATCACCGAACAATCTCTATAAACCGATCGGCTATAATGTAATCCCCTACCGGTGTAGCTACCTCAAAGGGCTCTATCGGCTCGTATTCTATCCCAATTTTATTAGCAACAAGGGGAGAAATATATGATAATGTAGAACCAGGATCAATCTGCATACACATCTCGAGAGAAAACCAAGAATATACCCGTGACGACATTAGGCGACGCCTCCCGGTCCCGTCGGCCGGCTAATGCATAAATGCGGTTCGAAGGACCGCTAGAACCAGAACTCCACCACGACCCCCGCCCGGCCCGCCGATGCCGGCATACCTCGCCCGCGCAGGCGCATAGATACCGAGGATGAAGATGAACCACCGGCCGACCCGTAGACCGAGCCGCGCCGCCGCACCACCTCTAACCGGACAATCTCTCATCGATGGCCCCGACGGCCGCAAGTAAAGCACGCACCCGTGGCACGAAAACACTCTCTGTGGCGTGTCTCCCACAAAGGGGGAACACGGAGGTCCGGGTGGTCTCATCCGACCGCCGGAACCTCTCGTCCAACCGTGAGCCCGAAAACCCGGAGCTCGGCCCGCCCCCGAATAACCCCGCACCCTCTCGATCTCCGCCGAAAACCGCGGGGGTGTGCCCCGTGCCGGCCGGGGAGGATATCCGCTCGCCGCCGCCGAGGCCGCCCCGCCTCGAAAATCCCCGAATACCCGCACGATCTAGCCCTCTCGGGCCGGCCCCCGTCATCAACCCTATCGGCCGGCGCCCTCTCGCGTCCGTCCTCCATGCCCCGGGCGGGCCCGTACGCGGCAATATCCATACCGGCCGGGCCGCCATCACCAAACAACTATCAACAAGTACCGGTCCAGCCCCCCACTATATATCGGTGCATCCGGTCACCATGTCGCAACATATGTAGGCGCATATCCGGCCGCCGAATCGAACTCTAAACCGTAATCCCCGATCGGAAACCGCCCTCTCGCTTTAACAAAACAGAACCGTCCACTCGGCTCGCCGTACCTCGGAGGCAGAAAATGGGCCAGAAAGCCTCTCGTAAACTCGCCCCATACGGCCGGGAGGGGCACCCTCGCCTCCGGACAAGCATCCACGACTCATACCAATTAGTCGCTACATCGTGCAACCGGTATGACGCCATCTCAACCGACTCGTCTCGGAAGCACTAATCAACCGCAGTGGTACGCCGCATCCGTCGGATGAACTCACGAGGGTCCTCTCGCGGGCTTTGACCCGAAGAACTCGGTGGCCCACAAAGTAGAAAATCACGGCCCCGTGACTATCGCGCCCGTCTACGCGATCATCCCCTCGCTCCCTCGTCCGTGGACCTCGCCCCGCTACCAACCGAGTCAATAACCGGACCGCCTCTCGTAAGGTCCCATCATCCGCCCCCGGGCCGGGGGGCCGGAGGCTGTGTACCGGTGCCGCGGGAGCCGGCGGTGGAGCCGCCCCCGTGCCGCAACCGTGGCCGCTCCAAATCCCTCCGATACCGGCGGCGTAGCGTAACCAGCCGTCGGAGGCACAATCTCCGGCTCAATCCGGGCACGAGCCCTAGTAGTCATCCGGCTCGGCCGGTCTCACCCGCCGCCGTAGACTTGCCCTTCGGGCAACCGTGGCCTTCCTCGGAGGCATCGCTCGAAAACATAACATTTCGTCGAGAAAGAGTCATCCCGATAACACAAGCTCTATCGCACGATCTAAGATCGTAAAGAAAAGACAACATCCTAAATGTCCCGTAGCCTCCCGTTTATAGACGTGGTGCACAACACACCGATAAACAAGACTCTACTAGACACGGTCTGTAGACATTCCGAGGACGAACCGCTCTGATACCACTTCTGTCACGACCCAACCCCGTAGGCCGTGACTAGTGCCCGAATTGGGCACCCAAACACAATCACAAATCCGAGTCGCAAACAGATGGCTTATACGGACATAAATATCAAACGCTGTCTCGTATTATATCAAACTGTCTCAAACACATCTCAAACACAACCATATATATATATATCAAAGCCGACAAGGCTATCAAATGGCGCAACGGCCCAAAACATATACAAATGCAAGCCGACGAGGTCGCCACGGCGAACGGGATCGCCCGTAACATATATATACAAACACAATCGTACGTAATGGGCATAACCCACATACATGTCCACGTACCTCTAAACAGTACAAACGTAATCATATGACGGGATTGTGGCCCCGCCGTACCCCTGAACAAATATATACAAATGCAACGAACGAATATATACCAAAATGTGGCTCCGGAATAAGGGGAGCACTCCAAACAGCAGAAAAGGGTGTCCTAAACTGGTGGATCACCAAACTGTGCGTCTGTACCTGCGGGCATGAAACGCATTTCGAAGAAAGTGGGGGGGTCGCACGAAATATGTACCGAGTATGCAAAGCAGTAAAATGTAGTATACAAATCCGAGTCGTAATCGAAATAGAGGTACGTAAAGTAAATGCATTTCCAAAATATCAAAATGTTACTTCAAAATATAAATCATGCATAGGGCACGTAAAATATGGTCGCCCGCCCGTCGATGGCGCCATAACACAAGATAACACCGTAAAGTTTCAAATCTCCGTATCCCCGTCACATATCATACACAACATATCGCCATACACGCATAACACCAAATATAGCGGAACCCGCCCTCGAGCGAGGAGCTCGTGAACCATAAACACAAGATAACACCGGAGTATATCACAAAATGCGCACGACAACGTAACCGGCCCGGACTCGGCGAAAGATATAACCGTAATGCACGAGCGGAGTCGTGAGGAATCATATGCATAAAATCATTGTCATAAATCCAAAAGATAAGTAAAATAGTCATATTTGAAATCGGAATAATAATTACAACATTTTCTTTCAAAAGTTGTCGAAATTACATAAAGGAACGTCGCGGGACCCACGGACGAGTGTAGACCCGAGCTGGGCCCGCCTATGGAAAACATACTCGTCTAACATCATACAACCTTCTACGAAAATCTCAAGGCAATCCGAGCTTTTCTGTGAAAGTTATGGGCGTTCGTAGTTTTTGAATCGTTAAAGAATAAACTCTTTAAAAACCAAACTTTCATGCAACCTTTACAAATCAAGAATTCCAAGAACATAGGATCAATATTTCATAACATCAACATATGAATATCAAGAAACAAATGCGTATCATAGACATGCTCGGATTGCGAGAATAGAGTTTTCTCGAAGTTCGTGTCATAGCCTATTTTTAACTAAGGCATGCCAAAGAAAGAAGGTTACTTTACATACCTCAAACGCTCTCCAATATAATCCAAACTCAAGCTAAATCCAACCTACGTCTCGGGCTGCCCAAGATCTACAAACAAGTCATAATATGCCAAACATTAGCTATAGACATTTTGGGCATTTAATTCCAATTTAGCCCTTAATTCTACATAAATTTGGGCCAGCATTTCCCCTGTAAATAGGCCACCCCGAGAATTTAACTCGGCCAAATCAATCAACAACAACAACAACAACCAACCTAGCAACATCAATAATCAATCCGAAAGGCAATACAACAATAATAACTCTCTTTTCCATCATTCAACAACATTCATAATTCCAATTCAATGGCTTACCTTCAAGCCAACATCGACGCTTATACATTCAAATACTAACCCGAACCCATACCAACAACATTTAAAGACATTCTAAGCAATTCATACAACATTTCCAACAATCCAAAAATTGCTCCACTCTACCCGAAACAGCCCCCAAACCCGAGAACACCACTATAACATATTCCTCATTTCCAATTCATGATTTGCACCAACAATTCACATTCTAACAATATCATTCTCATCAATATGCAAATTACATTAAAGGTACAATAACCTCCAAATCAGTCCGCAACAATTACAACATCAATTTGAGTCATTAAACATTCATTTCCAACATAGAATTCATAACGACGACGACTAAAACACTAAGCGACATTAATGCGTTCTTTGTCATATTCCATGATCATTTTCGGCCAACACACAACATATATACATATGGATGATTCTCATTCATTCTTCACCCTACAATGATCATAACATACTAACTAAGCTTTAATTCATAGCTTCAACACCACACAACACACACCCATTTGCACGGCTAGAACACCATGCACACAACTCACTTCCAACATACTATTTTTCATGATTTTCATCCATATTAGCATACTACAACATACATACAACCTTTATAACACATAAAACATAATCAATTCTTACCTTTCTTCTTCAACTCCACAAGAGGCTAGGGTTTGCGATAATGAAAACTAGCGGGTTGATCGCTCCAACGACACTTCCACGCTACTTAGGGACCTCAAAATAGTGGGTTTGCATCAACAAAATATTTTTAGGATGGCTTGAAATGGGAGTTGGTTTTTCTCTATGTTGACTTTCTTTTTCTTTTTTTTGTCTAAGTGTTGAAATGAGAGACTAGTGGTCATCTTTTGCTATTATATTTGGATTGATTTTCAACTTCAATTTTTTTTTTGTCCCAAATTTTCCTAATTGTTGCAACACATGACAATTCATGACTCAAAATAAAATCGAAGGTCCAAAAGTCTCGGTCATCTTTGTCCTTAACTTATCATAATTAATCCGGATTGTTCCAATGTACAAAAATGCGGAATATAACAAGCTACTTGCTTACCCATCCTACTTGTTAAGTAAGAACGACACACATGTTTAGAGGAAATCAACAACCTTTTTGTTTAAGTAAGTGTTAAGTAGGTCCATCACCAACTTAAAGTATGTGGACCAAGTTAAAAAGGGAAAGAAAAAGGATAGTGTTGGCATAAAGCCATGTGTGAAGTCTTGATGATTGAAAAAGTGAAACGACAATAAAAAGAAACCAAGTCTTAATACATGTAAGAATTGATAAGGCAATTGGACAAAGCTAAATAGTTGGCTGAGATGAAGCAGAAGTTTCAGACAATGTAAAAGGCCTGAAAAAGCAAGCAACACAGGATGGTTAGAACATTTCCATAGACATATTCCATTGTAATGAAGCTACAGAAAACAACATACACATGAACCCAGATTGCAAACAAGTGTACCAATACAAAGACAAGTGCAATAATCAGATCAGAGAGGGATGAACCATCTACATACATGATCTATCTCAAAGACAAATGCAGAACAAAGGAGATGAAAATGACTCAGTCACAGAGTAGTTCATTGAAGAATAGAACAAGCCTAAAAACATGTTTTATCACAAAGAGTCATCAGGATCAGTTAATGAATGAATCAAAAGAAAGGAGATCATGAGGTGAAATGGTGAAGATGACTCAGAAGTATTTTGTTCAAATAAAGAGAGTTGCAGACAAAACACATGAACCAGGTCTGCAAAAATGTTTCAACACAGAGTAAGAACATGGTTAGAGTCACAGAGGTAATATAAGGCTGAAGACATAATTTATTCCAGCAATGAATAATTCGAAACGAAGAGCATGATGCTATGAAATAGGTCTGTCAACATGTTCCATCATCCACCACAAAAGAAGGCTAAAGATGGAGTCGCTGGAATGACGAGAAGGGGATGATGAAACAGGTTCGTGAAAATGTTCCATGTCAGATAGTGTAGAGATTCAGAGGCAGACAAAGCATATGGATGAAACAGGTTCATGAACATGTTCCAGCGCGAGTCCTACAACGACTAGGATTTCTAGATTTATGGTAAAGACTTGGTGGTCAAGTTATAGGATTCCTTGCCATAATTAAACAAGGTTCTTTAGACTCCTAAAAGGACACTGCAGTTGATTCAGAAGATAATAATCCTAATTCAGCACAAACCCTAATATATCTCATTGCCTACTCGAAGAGGGTTTTGTGTTTGCTGACCTGCCGTGTACTCAATGCTATATATATCCAAGTTTTACCAGGAAGAAGGTTTTTGCACACACAAAAAGAGATTTTAGAATATATATTGAGCAATCAAAAAAGACATCAAGAATATTCAGAATCTAGGCGTGCATCCCTAGTACAAGAAGAAAGATTGAAGGAGTTGTTCTACTAAATAATGTTTTCCAGTTCTTAAGCTTAGAATCTTATATTAGATTGGGCTATCGAGTTGTATTTTATTCGCTTTATTAGAAGCAGTGAATTAGGTACAAAAATGTTATAAATTCAACTTCAAGTTGGGGATCGACTTGAAGGTTGCTTACTAGTCAAGGGAGATTAGTGAGATAGGAATTAGAGGTTAGTTGCTAGGTTGCAGAGTCTGTAACTTTAATTTGTAGCTGTAGTGGAATTTGGGGTAAATGCTGCAGTAGTATAGGTAGGGGTTTTTATAGCCCTTGTGAGCCAGGTGATTTCCACATAAAAATCATTGTGTTCTTTACTTACCGACAATTTATATTCTGTAAGACGCTAGCATAGAACAATTAGAGTAATGTGTTCCATCCTATAGTCAAAAATTGGATACTACATAGGATAGGAAGTAGATCGTGCAACCCAACAGAAAGAGATGCAGTAGATCGTGCAGCCCTGTCACGACCCAATTGGGGCCGCGACGGGTACCCGATACTTGTACCGAGCACCTCTTGCCTCGTGTCGTATTCTTATCCCTAAGTGGGCCATATGGACATTACCATATTTTTTTTTCACTTAACATTAATAACATAATATAAACATAGGCTAGTAAACATTACTATCATATTATACAGCGACAGGGACCACCAAGGTACAAAACATCTAACTGTACATATCTGTCTACGAGCCTCTAAACATAGTACACATATACATAGGAAGGGCCGAAATACATGCCCGAATATATATACATATATACAAAATAGTACCAAAGAACCGAGGCTCCGAAACAACCGGAGCGTTTCGCTACAACACCGCCGATGGGGCTTCTAGGGGTCAAATCGTCCGCCCTTTCGCCGACTCGCGCGGCATGGAACGCGAGCGTCCACAGAAGGGACGTCGGTACGAATAATGTACCGAGTATGTAAGGCATGAAAACTAATAATCCAAGTAAGGATACAAAATATAGATAATCATGTCATGAGTATATAGGACATATAACGGGATGGGAGAAAGTAACTTTTGCACATGAGGATACCCCTTTCAGGTTGAATACTATGCATGCTTGTATTTCCTCCTCAGGAAAGAAAACATTTCTCTTTTCGTAGACATAGCAAACAGAACCTATATCACGTCGTGGCCTATTATAACATATCGTGTCGCATCTTATCATGTCATATTATATCATATCATAGCATGTCATATCATATCCTGTCATGTCGTATCATATCGTGTCTTATCATATCGTGTCTTATCGTATCGTGTCTTATCATATCGTGTCTTATCATATCCTATCATATCGTATCATATCATGTCATATCGTATCATATCGTATTATATCATATCATGTCATATCATATCATATCATATCAAGTCATATCATGTCATATCATATCATGTCATATCATATCATATCATGTCATAGCACCGAACCACGTCGGCTCGCCCACATAGCGCCGGAGTACATCGGCTCGCCCACATATCCCGCGTCCGGGCATCCCGCGTCCGGGATGATAAGCCAGCTGACCAGGTGGCAATGAAACATGTTTCCCTTCCCATTCCCCATATACATATACATATCTCATATACACAAGTCTCATTTTAAGGGAACATTAATTATAAGGCGGGACTATTAATGAAAGACGATATTAAAGAAAACATGAAACGAAGTCGTGGGCATCATAAACGTTAATTCATATGTCTAAAACCTTTAGAAGATAATATCATAACCAAGGAATGGAATTAAAGATCAAGAACTAGTCTAACACTTTCATGTTCACACTGGATCCTTAACTTAAGGCTCTTATCATATCTGTCATAGACCTATTCTCTTCCTTACGTCATCATTATTATTATTATTATCGTTGAAACATTCTCAATGGAATAGTTACAGCACTTATCGTCCGGTAACGGAGCAATAAAGAAAGTCCGGGGACAGTGGGCCCACCTCGGGTCAAATGAGGTGGCGCACACGACTTACATATGATACATTCCAAGACGTCACTAAGGAGAGTTTTATGGTGGTCGGGTCATATTTGT
This sequence comes from Lycium ferocissimum, assembly GCF_029784015.1. Taxonomy (NCBI): domain Eukaryota; kingdom Viridiplantae; phylum Streptophyta; class Magnoliopsida; order Solanales; family Solanaceae; genus Lycium; species Lycium ferocissimum. The sequence goes on from NW_026727459.1 coordinate 26,003, forward strand.
GCGAATTCTAGGTATTTAGATAACTTTCCAACCCCTTAGGCATAATATTATTTCAATTCTATTGAATGAAAAAGGAGAAACTTTAGGTACGGATTCCGGAGAATAGAAATATCCCCAAGGCCCGTGTCCAAGCCTATTACATCTAAGACATGCCAAGAAAGAAAAGTGAGGCCTTACATACCTTTTTCCGCTCCTTAGGCTATTCCAAATTCAAGTCGCAAATCCGCCAGAATCTACAAATTGGTCATGTTTACCAAACATGATTAGTGCCTTTAGAATTGAATTCTTCAAATAATACTTGACTACCGAAATTTCGGCCGCTCACCGTAAATACTCCATTCCACCAAGTTCAACTTGGTCAATTTCAATCAACAACAATCCGGAATTCAACCCGGCCAAACTAACAACACAATATCAACAACCATACTAATAATTTCCATATTCAATCCAAAATACATTCTAACACTTCAATCAACATACTACTTCCTTCAAGTCTTTCCAACTTCCAATAAAACAATAATAACTTTATAATATATATTCCGACAACACCATACTAACAACATTATCTTTCATACATGCAAGAACGTAATATTCAATTTAAATACTTCAATCACAAGTCTCCAACTTCTACAACTTCACAAGGTTATTATGCATTCATTAGCAACATAGTATCCACAACACAACAACAACCAAAACACTAAATAAAATTGACTCATCTTCTTTCATCCTTCAACACATACACGGCCATGCATATACTATGCAACTCACGGCCACCTTCCTACATACACAACTACAACCTTTCCAAAATCATTCAACTTCAAACATCAACATAACATTTACAACAATAACAACCAAATACTAAATAAAATAATTAAAACATGATTCATACATACACCTAGGCATGCACGGCCATACCCACATATTCTTGTTCCTCAAGAATTTCACTCATTTTGCACACTACATCATGCACAACATCCATAACATACATAAAAAGACATAAAAGAATGAATCCTTACCTTCTTCCTTGATTCTCCAATTAACTAGGATTTCCAACTTATATGAATATATGTTTTTCTTGCTCCAAGGACCACTCCACCTTGCTAGGGACCCTTAATTAGGTAGGAAATGATTTTTGAAGAGAATTTTTCCAAGGTTTCTTGTTGCCTCAAGCTTGGCCGTATGGCCTTTGGAGGTTTTCTCCTCTTTTTCTTGTTCTTGGCTCTTGAAATTTCTAGAGAGTTTTACAACATAAGATGACTTAGTCATCTTTTATCCCTTATAAATTAAATCCCACATGGGCCTACCCCATGTCCTTGGCCGGTTGGGCTCTCTTTGTTGCCCTTAAGAATTCCAAGCCCACTTATTATTTTTTTCCTCATGACAAGTTATAATCCATAAAACTATTTTCCAAAATTCCGATTTCACCCTAGGCTCTCTTAATAATTCCGCTTCTAAATTCTTCATGAACAACTCATATGCCCAACCAAACAAGATGAGGCCTTGCTTGCTATTTTCCCGCAACTATCTTGAATTACCCAATCGCACAAAAATGCGGGATATCACAAGCCCAACAGAAAGAGATGGGCAGTTTTGGGGATGCCCAAGCCCATTTATGTTACCCCTCAAAAAATTTCCCGTTGATGCACAGTGAATAAACTAACGAAGGGCACGAAGTATAGAATGTTTCAATAAGTAAGAAATAGTATTTAATGGTTCTAATTGAGATTTCAAAGACATTCGAAGTAAGAGAAGAAAGTTCGTCAAGAAAGGCGAAGTATACGTTGTGTATCGGAAAGGATTCACAAAATACCAAGTCAATGATGGCTTAATGATGTCTTTGAAGAAGAGTTATAACATCCCTTAGATTGCTAATGAGGTGTTAAACAAGTGTTAAGAAGGTTCCATAAGGATTGGAGATCAAACGAGTCGACGAGAACAAGTTTCAGAAAGCTAAGCATTATACGGTCCAACATACGGACCGTATAAAATGTATTAGCCGTATATTAGGCCGTATAATTTTCCCAGAGTTGAAGCCTTCACTGAACCAAAGATACGGTCACACATACGGTCCATGTAAATTATACGGACCGTATGTTTGTCCGTGAAACCAAAGCGGGACAGATTTTAAGTTAATAAAAAGGGACCCAAGTTAATTTAATCTCATTACATTTTTCAATCCCCTTCTCTCAATAACTCTCTATAATATTCGGCACATCTCTTCCACAAGAATCCAAGAGAAACTCATGATCAACTTCATCAAACCAAGAGAAGCAAGTGCAAGAAACCCACTAGGATTCATCCAAGGCAAGAAATCTCTTTGGAAGTGGAACTAGGGTTTTCCTCAAGTGGAGTATTGCTTTACAAAACTCATTCCTACTCAATCAAAGGTAAGTTTTATGATCATTCCATGTTGGTTAAAGTATTGAGAGGTTGAAATACTTGGATTATGGAAGGAAGTAGGAAATAGGTTATAAACATGAGAATAGTGACATTGTTGTGTAGTAGATTAATATGAATCACGATTCTTGATATGTTGTGATTATAATTATGTTATGAATGATGTTAAGAACATAGGAGAAACATTAGATGAGGATGAATGTAATGCTGTGTTATGATTATGATTATGGATGACCTTGAGAGGAAGTTGTGGGAGTTGGATAATGATGAACTTGACAAAGGTTATTGATTAAGATATTATGAATGTTACCATTTATGATTGGGAGCTGATATATGATATGGAGAAAGTTGTACAAACAAAGGAGACGCTGCCCAATTTTCTCTAGCTTTTGTTCAAGCGTGTTTACGTTATCGATCATCTAATATTAGTATGAACTCTCTTGAAGGTAGAAACGTTAATATTGGAGAGGAACGTTCAAGTGATAGAGTAGATAAACGAAAAGGTATGTGAGGCTAGTCCCTTCCTTTCTAAGGCATGAATCTTATGACAAGATTTTCCCTTATTCTCTATAACCTTCTTACATTCCGAAAATTATGAGTCTATGTTCATGAAGAGCCTCATATGAGATAAAGATAAAAGATATGTTATGAGTATGATAATGATGATGATTAGCTTAAGTCTAAAGATCCTAAAGTTCATGATATGATTCTTCTACAAGCTAATGATCCTTATGATGATTAATTGATTTCGTTCTTTGTGCTATACTCACCTTATATGCTAATTCCTTCAAGGTGAGGTAGAATGCTTATGAAACTCCATAACGGAATCGGGGGTTCACGACCTTATGTCACCCCGATAAAGTATAGTTTTCTTTGAGTTCTTATGCATGCATTAGGATGAGTACATGATGATGATATTACACGTGCCTATATGGTCGGGCAGACACCCCTAAGGCGGGCAGCGTATACACCATGTCTAGATGGCATGGGCAGACACCACTAGTGGGCGGCATGAGATCGTTACCCTGGATGCGGGAGGCCTGGACGCGGGCTAATGATTATCACACTGTGCCTATATGGTCGGGGAGCTTATAAATGTATATGCATACATGACGTGATGATATTTATGAAGTAAGTTAGCATGCATTATTTCCTACTTAAGTGACAATCAGTTACAGGTTGTTCTCCATTTGATGCCTCTTTATTTAATGATATGTCATTATTGCTTATGCCTTACATACTCAGTATGACGTCTTTTTCTTTGGACGCTGTGTTCATGCCCACGGAGTGAGACGGGGAGGCCACCCGCATTCATGAGTCGACCAAATATTTACGAGAGCACTCCATTATCCGGAGGTGCTATTTGATTTTTTATTTTGTGTACATATTCGGACACGGCGGGGTCCTGTCCCGTGCTTATGTCTAGTACTCTAGTAGAGGCTCGTAGATATGTATGTGTGGGTGATATGGTCTCATGATTTCCCTCATTGTATGTATATACTATTTTGATAGCCGAAGGGCTTATGTACATAAAGGCAGATAGGCTTGAAATTGAAAAAAAAAATGGTTTTCCTTATGATTAGATGTGTGAGGGCAATAAATGTATGCAGGATAAGTTTGATGAGTATTAGAATGAGTGGTACTCGGAAGTTAGCTCCGGGTACCCGTCATGGCCCCTCGTCGGGTCGTGACAAAAGTGGTATCAGAGCAGTTCAGTCCTAGGAAGTGTCATATCCCGTATTTTTGAATGTCGGATTATTTGTAAGCTGAGGTGGGGCCCACACGTTAAGATTTTTTTTTGGAACATGTGACAAGTTATATGAATCACATATGTAAAGTTAAACACAACTCATGAAGGACCCTTGGGCCAAATCAAAGTGGAAGCCCTCCAAACGAATATTTTTAAGAAAACGTTTTCGGGTGGCCTGACTTCGAGGGGAAAAAGAGGTATTATAAGTTTGGAATTTGGAAAAATACCAAGAAATAGAAGTTGTATATAATTGAATTAGCTTTCCAACCATAGGTCGTGGGTTCCCAGGTGACGTCGGTACAAGGAGATATGAACGTTTTAAGTCCGAAAGGTCAGTGGGTGGGCCCAACTCGGGCCCAACCGGGTTAGGCCCATGACCCATGTTATATAAGTGATATTTTAGCACTTCCTCCTCATTTTCAGACCTGGAACACCAGAAAATTCTGGAGATAGAGAGAAAAAAAGCCTTGGAGAAGAAAAATCAATTTTGACCAAAATCCGAGCCCCGAATCCCGAAGCCCATGAAGGGAAAAGTGTTGTACGTTGCGTTGTCTTCAATTTGAGTTAAAAATCAACCAAGGAGGAGGGTGATAACGTGGTGGCTGAATTCTTAAGGTATAGATAAGGCTCCTTTTCATTGCTAACAAGTTTATTTAAAGTTTTAACGGATTAGAACGGGAAAATAGCGTTATAAATTCGTCACATTGGTATTGTGGATGTAAAGGAAAGAAGAATGGTTAAGTTGGCATGAGAATCTATTGTTAAGTTGTTGTAGGAAATTATATGATTTTATTCTAGTTTTATGTAATTATGAAAATGAATTGCTAAGGTCCAAATTATGGTTGTCGCTAATGAATTTGGGAGATGAAAACGTGTTATGAATATTTATGTCGAAGAATGGAGGTTTCGGGTGAATTATGGCTTTGGTGGAATTTTTGTATATTTAGCAAATAATTTTA
>NW_026727460.1:0-33071 GCF_029784015.1 Lycium ferocissimum
CTTAGTAAGACTTCAAGAAGAAAGAGATTTTTGGATCAAGATTGAAGGACTTGGAAATTTTTTTTTTTTTTTTTTCTTTTTTCTCTCCAAGGCCGTGAGCCTCTTTCTCTTCTTCTCTCTCTTTTTTTTTTTGTTCATCCTCTTTTTTGTCTTAAATTAGAAGACCATGTATATATATATATATATGATTTCCCCCCTTATCATGTGAGAGGCACATGCCTCTCTAGAATTTTCTTTTAAATTTCCTAGCAAAAGATGACTTATTTTTTTGTCATCTTCTCCCTTTATTTAATTTTTCCTTCTTTCTCTTTTTTTGTCACATGGCCAAATATGGCCTCTTTGGAATTTTCATGAAACTTGGGTGAAATTCCCGTTTTGCCCCTCGACTTTTGCATTATTACCGTTTCACCCCTAGCCTTCCACATTATTTCCATTAGCCATTTTGCAAATTCCCTCTGTTTACCCTTGGCCTTTCCCAATACTTCCATACTAATAATGTTCATAAGCACATTCATAACCACTTGTGCATTAAAATAATTTTTTGAAAATCGTCTCGCCCGTAACTTTCCACGACAGCCTTGAAATTTCCAAACGTACGAGATGAGGGCTATAACACTGTGGGCATGAACGTAACGTCCATAAAAAAAGGACGTCAATACGAGCAATGTACTGAGTATGTAAGGCATGAATAATCACTGAATAAAGAAATAAGAAAACATGGGATGAAAAGATAACCTATATATCACACTGCCTCTTAAGGCAGAAACCATGCATGCTAACTTTTTCCAATAAACATCATAAATATATATAAACTGCCCGACCATATAGGTACGGTGTAATCATCATTAGCTCGTGCTCGGGCTTCCCGCGTCCGGGGTAACCATCACACGCCGCCCATTAGTGGTGTCTGCCCGACCATATTGGCACGGTGTATTATCATTATCCATAAGCCGCCCACCAAAGTGGTATCGGTCCGGCCAACTAGGCCCGGTGTAATCTTACAGATACATATAGAATGCATGAGAGCCCAATTAAAAGCTACAACTTTATCGGGGTGATATAAGGTCGGTACCCTCCGATTACACTATGAAACAATCATCATTGCTAGGTCTCACCTAGAACTAACAAGGATTATAAGGTGAGGGATCAACAACAAGGAATAAAATCAATAATCATGACAACTTAATAACATCATGGAAGTAATAAGAACCTCAAGCTCTGGCATTTCTAGAAGTGAAACTATCACCGTTATCATCATCACTATCTTGTTTCTTTTTGAAATAACAATAACATAAATGAGGTCGATTATATGAATATAATCCCAGCTAATAGGGTAAGCCTCAACCACAACATGAGAACATCTAGCCTTTTGGCCGTGGTTTCGCTAGACATGAAATCATGATAAGAATCTTGAGGACAATGGATTTCTATCCCTTTTGGGAGTAAAAGTATTATGGATAACATACGTGGAGTCATAACATAAGAATCATGCCTTTGAAGGAAAGGGTTAGGCTTACATACCTTCGCGTCTTCTTAACGACTAAATTCTTCCCTCCAAAGTTTGCAATTTTACATTCAAGAGGATTCGTACTAAAGTTAGTCTTGAAAACATGCTTAAGCCCAAACTAATGCGATTAAGAAAGCTAACGGAACAAGCATTTCCCCTATTTCACCAACTTTCACCATATCATAAAACAGCCTCCCAACGACAATAATAACATCCATAATATCATTTTTGAGAAATTATATTCAATTTAAAACCAATTACCCCCAAAATCCCCTTTTCAAGCTCACACCATAGTCATCTTCTTCACTACAACATCCATGGCTTCTCCACTTTAATTCTTTTCCTTTCTAAAGGGTCAATAAACATTTATATCAAGCCAACCATATAAATAAGATGAAATACATACCTTGTACTGAAGGAACCTTGCCTAGCTCAACTCCCTTGAAGACTAAGTTCACTCCAACCTTGAAAGAAATCAAGAACAATCACTTTCCTTGGATTACCTTGGGGTGTTAATGATGATTCTCTCTTTGGATGATTATGGAAGGATGTAAAGTGTTAGGGAAACTTTAAGAAACTCTTGGAAGTCTCTAGAGAGGTTGAGAAATAAGTGGGAAAAGTTATAAATGAACTTAGGGTCGTTTGGGATTTAAAAAGGTGGCAACTTCGCACCCCGCACCATCTTGCGGTGGAGATGCGGCGCCGCATGGTTGAGATGCGACTGCATCTCCCCTTCTCTCCTTAGGGAGGAGGTTGGGTAGTGAGGGCTTCCATTTTTGGGTGCTTGCTGCCCATATGCGGTCCAGTATACTGAGTATGCGGCCGCATATGGCCCTGTTTTGTCCTATTTTGCGAAAATGCATTCTTTTGGTTCGTTTGACCTCCAATCCTTATGGAACCTTCTTGGCGCTTATATAAAACTTCATTAACTACCCAAGGGGCTCTATACCTCTTCCTCAAATTGATGCTAAGCCATTCTTAATTCAAATGATGTGAAATTCTCCCAAACACAACTCAACCTTATATTTCTTCAACGAACTTGTTTCTTCCGCCTCAAATGTCTTTGGAATCTTAATTAGAGTCATCAAACATCCCTTCTTGACTTGTGGGGACTTCATGCACACCCCAGACTTACATTGGTCTATTCATAATACAAATGACACGAAATTTTCAAGGTGTACCATTCCTCCCCTCTTAAGAACATTCCTCCCCTCTTAAAAACATTCGTCCCCGAATGTTAAACTCTTAAGGGTTCTGTAGGAATTTCGCTAGAGTTTCCCCTGTAACTGCGCCATTACCCTCCTACCACAATAACCCAAAATATACAATGCCTCACAAGGCTACAACAATAACAACTATATTGGCCACACACGACCAAGAAATCATCAAAAGAAGCATTAATACCTGGGGACAATAATGTGTCTGCCTGAACCTCTTTTGGGGGTGGAAATAAATGTGGATACTTGGACTTCATATCTTCCTCTGCTTCCCAAGTCATTTCCTCCCTGCTATTGTTTCTCCACAAAACTTTTACCGAAGCTACATCTTTGGTCCTAAGTCTCCGAACTTGCCTATCTAGGATGGCAATGGGTACTTCTTCATAGGATAACTTCTTAGTAACTTGGATATCATCTATAGACACAATTCTGGAAGGATTCCCAACGCTCTTACGAAGCATTGATACATGAAAAATTGGGTGGACTGACTCTAAGTCTGAAGGCAATTCTAGCTTATAAGCCACTCGTCTTACCTTACGCACAATTTTGTAAGGTCCAATATATCGGGGGCTAAGCTTTCCCTTCTTGCCAAATCTCATTCCAATCAACACTTTCAGGAATACCCAATCATTAACTTGGAATTCCAAATCTCGTCGACGATTATCCGCATATGACTTCTGATGGCTTTGGGCTGTCAACAACGGGTCTCGGATCAGCTTGATCTTATCTACCGCTTGCTAGATCAATTCTGGGCCCACTAGCTTCGTCTCCCTTTCTTCAAACCACCCAATTGGCGATCTACACTTTCTTCCATACAGTGCTTCATATGGAGCCATTTGAATACTAGAGTGATAACTATTGTTATATGCAAATTCAATAAGTGGCAAATGATCATCCCAATTACCTCTGAAATCTAGTACACCGACCCGCAATATATCTTCAAGAGTCTGAACTGTGTGCTCAGCTTGCCCATCAGTCTTTAGGTGAAAGGCTGTGCTAAGTCTCACCTGAGTTCCCAAACCTTCTTGAAAAGACACCCAGAAATTGGCCGTAAATTGTGCTCCTCTATCAGTGATAATGGATACAGGGACACCATGAAGTCGTACTATTTCTTTGAGGTATAGCTTTGCATATTCTTCTGCTGAGTACGTAGTTCTGACTGGCAGAAAATGAGCTATCTTTCTAAGTCTGTCAACAATTGCCCATATAGAGTCATGCTTATGCCGAGAACGAGGCAAGCCCACAATAAAATCCATATTAATCACTTCCCATTTACAAGTTGGAATATTCATGGCTTGCAACAATCTATTGGGCTTTTGGTGCTCAATTTTCACCTGCTAGCAATTAGGACATTGAACTACAAACTCTGCTATACCTTTCTTCATTCTATCCCACCAGTATATAGATTTAAGATCATGGTACATCTTTGTCGCTCCCGGATAAACAGAATAACGAGAATAATGGGCTTCTTCTAGAATCCGTCGACGCAACCCTGAAACATTAGCAACACATAATATGACTCGATATCTAAGAGCTCCATCTGCAGACATTTTAAATGGTGACTTTTCTTTCTGAAGAAATGTATCTCTGAAATAAATTAATTTAGAGTCGTCGTATTGGTGTTTCTTCACCGCCACTACTAAGGATGAAATAGCTAGGTTATGGATAGCAATCCCCGTGCTACTCGAGTCCATTATGCGAACTCCTAGGCTAGCTAGCTGTTGAAGCTCACGGGCTAATTTCCTCTTCTCGGGCCAAACGTCACATAGGCTGCCCATGGATTTGTGGCTAAGAGCATCAGCTACCACATTCGCCTTTTCAGGATAGTATAAAATACTCACATTATAGTCTTTTAACCACTCCAACCATCACCTCTGCCGTAGATTCAGCTCCTTCTGTGTGAAGATATACTGGAGACTCTTTTGATCTGTATAAATATCGACATGAACACCATATAAATAATGTCTCCACATCTTTAATGCATGAATAACTGTAGCTAACTCAAGATCATGGGCCGGGTAGTTTTTCTCGTGTTTCCGCAACTGTCTTGAAGCATAGCAATGACCTTACCGTGCTACATCAACACGCAGCCCAACCCCACACTGGAGGCATCATAATACACAATATAACCTTCTGACCCTTCTGGAAGTGTCAGCACCAGAGCCGAGGTCAATCTATCTTTCTGCTCCCGAAAGCTGCTCTCACAAGCATCGATCCATTGAAATTTATCTGACTTTTGGGTTAGCTTGGTCAATGGTGTAGAAATAGGGGAAAATCCCTCTACAAATCTTCTATAATAACCTGTCAAATCCCAGAAAGCTACGAACCTCCGTAGGTGTTGTAGGCCTTGGCCAAGTCTTCACAGCTTCAATATTTTGAGTATCTACTCGAATGCCATCGGCTGATATAATATGGCCCAGAAAAGTTACAGAGTTCAACCAGAACTCATATTTTGAAAACTTGGCATATAATTCCCGAGTCCGATGAATTCCAAGAACAGTACAGAGATGAACCGCATGCTCCGCCTCTGATCGAGAATATACCAGAATATCATTAATGAACACAATCACGAAGTGATCTAGAAAAGGCCTAAACACATTATTCATCAAGTTCATAAATACTGCTGGGGCATTAGTCAATCCGAACAACATTACCCGAAACTCGTAATGGCCATATCTAGTTCGGAAAGCTGTCTTCGGAATGTCCTCTTCTTTGACTCTCAGCTGATGGTACCCTGATCTCATATCTATCTTTAAAAACCACTCGGCACCCTGCAACTGATCGAAAAAATCATCGATCCTGGGAAGCAGATATTTATTCTTTATTGTCACCTTGTTCAACTGTTTATAGTCAATGCACATTCGCAAGGAGCCATCTTTCTTTCTCACGAACAGTATAGGTGCTCCCCATGGCGATGAACTGGGCCTAATAAATCCCTTCTTTGGCAAATCCTTCAGTTGCGCCTTTAACTCTTTCAATTCTACAGGATCCATTCTATGCGGAGGAATAGATATGGGTTTGGTATCCAGCAATACATCGATAGTCAAATCAATCTGCTGTTCTGGAGGAAGGCCTGGAAGCTCATCTGGAAATTCATTCATTACCGGAATAGATTAGAGAGTTGACGGCTTGGCTTCGGTGTCATGAACCCGAACTAAATGATAGATATAGCCTTTAGCAATCATCTTCCTCGCTTTGAGATAGGAAATAAACCTACCTCTCGGGGACGCTGTATTACCTTTCCCTTCTAACACGGGTTCTCCCAGGAATTGGAATCGAACCACTTTCATTCTACAATCCACATTGGCATAACAGGATGCCAACCAATCCATGCCCATAATAACATCAAAATCTAACATCTTCAGCTTGATCAAATCAGCTACAGTATGACGATCACACACCGCAGCCACACAGTTTCTATATATTTATCTAGCTATTATCGGGTCACCAACAGCAGTAGATACCTCAAAAGGTTCGATTGGCTCGGGATTCACCCCAATACGATCAGCAATATAAGGAGCAATGTACTATAAAGGAGTAATATACTATAAAGTAGAACTCGGATCAATCAATGCATAAACATCATAAGAGGATACCGATAATACACCAGTGACCACATTAGGGGAGGACTCAAGATCCTGTCGCCCGACTAATGCATAAATACGGGGCTGAGGGCCACTTAAACTGGAACTGGATGCTCCCTCTCTGCCCCTACCACGGGCTGACTGCACCTGTGAGCCTTGCCTTAAAGGGCGTATAGATGATGAGGAGCCGGCTGCTGATCCTATGGGCTGGACCCTACCTTTGTCACCCATCGATGGACAATCACGCATCTTATGCCCAGTCTAACTACAAGCATAACAAGCATCTAAACTTCGGTGACACTGACTCGTATGTAATTTACCACAATGGCTACATCGTGGCACGGGTGGTCTCCTCTGACTAAGATCACCTCTATACTGGAATCCCAAAACTCTAGAGCTCTGACCGCGTCCAGAATAATTAGGGTGGTCAAATCTCTAGCCTGCAAATCGAGGAGGTGCACTAGTTGCAGACTGGCCTGAATACCGAAAACACTGCTGTTTCTGACCCCCTCTATACTCATCGCTAGCGCCTGCAGATCTAGCCCTCTTACTATGCCCTCTATCAAAGTCACGCTTACCCCTTTGCAGCTGCTGTTGTTCTTCCCGATTCTAGACATAGGCCTGAATACGAGATATATCCATATCTTCTTGGAGTGAAGCTGTCAAACAATCCTTAATTAAATGAGGCCCCAAACCACTCACAAACCGGTGGACACAGTCCCCATGTCAGCTACCATAGCTAGAGCATATCTAGCCAAGGAATTAAATCGAAGACTGTACTCTCGGGCACTCATACTCCCCTGTCTGAGATTCAAAAATCAATCAGCTAGGGCCCATCGGACCTCGGGTGGAAAATAATGGCGGAGGAAGGCATCTACGAACTTTTTCCATATCGGGGGAGGCACATTTTCCTCTCTCGAAGATATCCAATTATTATACCAAAGAACGACCACATCCTGTAACCTGTAGGAAGCCAATTCAACTGAATCAGTATCAGAAACATGTTTTATCCTCAGCGTCCTCTACATCTCATCTATAAAACCCTGCGAGTCTTCATCCGGCTTTGACCCGAAAAATTCTGGAGGATTCAAGCTAATAAAATGTTACACCTCGAAAAAAATTTCGTTGATGCATATTGAATAGGCTAATGAGAAGTAAGATGTATACGATGTTTCCATAAGTAATAAATAGCATTTGATGATTTTAAGTAAGATTTGAAAGACATTCGATGTTAGACGAGAAAGTTGCCAAGATAAGCCATGTATACGATAAGTATCGGAAAGGATTTACGAGTAGTAAGTTAATGACAACTTAATGATGTGTTGGGGAAGAGTTATAGCACCCCTTAGATTGTTAATGAAGTGATAAACAAGTGTTAAGAAGGTTTCATAAGGATTGGAGATCAAACGAGACGACGGGATCGAACTTGGTGAAGCAGTGAGTTCCACGGCTGGGTTCCACGGCCAGCATTGTGTTCCACAGACCGTGGATGGGTCCGTGGAACTGCCAGCAGAGAAACCAACTGGCTGGTCATGAACCACGACCAGCTTCACGGACCACACTGCGTTCCACGGACCGTGGAACAGTCCGTGGAACACCCGACGGGCTGAAATGTTTCAAGTCTTTAAATGTGTTCCCAACTTCATTATTTCATTCCCAACATCTCTCCACTTCTCTCTAAGACTTCTAGGGCATCATATATATTTCATGAACAAGAATCCAAAGGAAATCAAAGGTTCTTATCATCAAACCAAGGGAATCAAAGTAAGAGAACCCATTAAGTCCATCAAAAACAAGAAATTCAAGCAAAGGAAAATCTAGGGTTTTGCTCAAGTGAGGTATATGCCATCAAGGTTCAATCCTACACCATCTAAGGTAAGTTTTATGATGTTTCCATGTTGTTTGAAGTATTTGGAAGTTGAAACACTTGGATTACTAAAGAATATAAGAAATGGGTCATGAATGTGTGAATAGTATCACTTTTGAGTAAATGTTTGGAATGAGTTACGATTCTTGATGCTTTGTGAGTATGATCATGTTATAAACGATAGTGAGAGTATGGAAATTGACATTGTATGTGAATGAACGTATTGTCAAGTTATGACTATGATTATGAATGAATTGAAGTGAATTGTGAAGTAAGAGTAATGTAGTTGGCTAAAAGCTATGGTGATGATATTGTGAACGTTATTATTGATGTTTGGGAGTTGATATGTAATACGAGTGAAGTCGTATAAATAAAGGAAATGCCGTCTGATTTTCTCTAGAATTAGTCATGAATGCTAAGCTATCTAGTATCTAATATGAGTATGCACTTCAATGAAGGTAGAACGTGAGCCTTGAAGAGGAACGCTCAAGTGATAGAATAGTTGCATGAAAAGGTATGTAAGGCTAACCCTTCTTTCATAAGGCATGGTTCTTTGGCCAAATGTTCATCTTCTTATGAGTTCATGATACTCTTTAATAATGCTAGCTCGAGAAGCTACTAAGCTAATTGATAACAACGAGGTTAGGGAAATCCCAAATTAATAATTAAAATATAAGAAGTGCGGAAGCAAAAATAGAAAATAATCTGAAAAATAAAGATATGGGAAATTCAGGGAAATAGTTCCAAGAACTTCCAAGAACGTAAGTTCTAATGATTGAAAAGATCCAAGTAACAACGAATTGGTTATTGGATGAACCAAACGCCTTTACTTGAGAAACGAATCAAACTTAGAATTCGGATCTTGACCGCTTCCTGAGTAACGTTAGACAACAATTAGTATGTGTACTAATCGCCTTCTAAGAATACCAAGAAGAAACCAAAGATATCAAAAAGAAGTTATCTTACTACCTTGAACTATGAACTAGCTAGGTCGAAAGATAAATCCAAAGTAATTCCACAAAGGTTCAAAAGAACTCTCAATATAATATATTCTTCAAAATCTGATTTACAATGAATGACAATCACCCCTTTATATAGTTGTAAAGAAGGAGCTAGTCAAAATAGAAATAAATGAGAATTATCTTCCCTAGAAGCATAGAAGACTTCCCACACTTGGACTAAGGCAGTCAACATAGATTAAAACAACCTAGAAGACTACCCAACACTTGGACCAATGCAAGTCAACATAGATTAAAACAACAATTAAATATTTATTCTAGAAACTAATATTTGGGCTAATTATGGGCTGCTGGAAACTTCTTCTTTTGGGGATGATTTGGGCCTCATTTCATCTCACTTTGGACTTTAATTTGGACCTCCAAATAGGTGTAAGACTTGAGGAAAAAATCTCAATAGGTCTGGAGCTCTTCTGCCATCACAAGACAATTTTTTTAATTGCTAATTGAAGCCCGTTGATCTTGACATAACATTTTCTTGTCCTTCAATGGAGTTGAGCTTCCATGGCTGCTATCACTAATGATGCTCGAATGATATGATTGTGCTAAGTTCCTTATAGGACGAGTAATACTCTAAGGATAGAAGGTAATGAATGACGATAGAAAAAGGGCTAAAGATAGATATGAGCTTGTATGTATGTGTGCCCATGAGAGGCTATTGTGAACCCCGAGCTTATATGGCCGGGTAGAATATGATAAATATGTATATGTATATATGTATGTGTGCCCATGAGAGGCTATTATGAACACCGAGCTTATATGGCCGAGTAGAATAGAACGAATATGTTTATCTATATATAACGATGCGCGCACACCATGCTATACTTATTATGGGTACGAATAAACCGAGCCTTGGTAGGGCCTCTGTATGAACAACCGAGCCTTGGTTGCACTGACCCTTGGTAGTAGGGTACGTGAAACACCGAACCTTCATGGTCGGGTACGCTATCTATAAGCTATATATATGACATCTATACGAGTACGATTATGCTATGTATATGACATCTATATGAGTACGACTATGCTATGTACATGACATCAATTAGAGTACGAATATGTTAAGACCATGTAAGTGCCAAGTAAGGGCTATGTATATGATATGAGCATGAGTATGAAAGGAGATATGAACGAGTACGAGAATAGGTACGGAAGGTAATTGAGCAAGGATATGAACGTATGTACGCGAATACGTAATAGAAACGGAACGTCCCTATGGAAAGCAGGTAAGTGCTATGATGATGATGCTATTATCTCCCATCTTGTGATATTTCATATGTTATCCATTATGCTTCCATATTGATATTGATCATCCTTTACATACTCAGTACATTCTTCGTACTGACGTCCTTTTGTTTGTGGACACTGCGTCATGCTCGCAGGTGGCCAGAGAGACAGATTTGATCCATAGCGGTATTATCTCAGGGACTACATAGCGGAGCTCCATTCCATTCGGAGCTGCAGCTTTTGGTATAGATTCTTTTGTGTATATATTCATGGGCACGGCGGGGTCCTGTCCCGCCCATATGTTATGATATGATGTACCCTTCTTAGAGGCTCGTAGACATTGTGTATATGGTTAGATATGTTCGGCCTTGTCGGCCTATATTTTGGGATGTTATTTTGATCGCCTTGTCGGCGCATGTACATTTATATGGGCATAGATGTTATTGATGATATAGATATGTTGTTGCCCGATGAGATTAGAATGATGATGAATGAAAAGTATGATACAATTATGTGGCTCACCTAGAATGTGATGTAAAGTGTATTAAGGGGTGCCCGGGTGGGCCAGCACCGGGTGCTCGTCGCGGCCCTCAGGTTGGGTCGTGACAAAAGTGGTATTAGAGCAGTTCAGTCCTAGGGTGTGTCTACGAGCCGTGTCTAGTAGAGTCTTGGTTATGGGTGTGTTGTGCGCCACACTTATAAACAAGAGAAGCTGCGGACATTTTAGGAATGAATGACCTTCTTTCTTCATAAGAAATCGTGCGATAGAGCTATGATGTAAGAACTTCTTGTTTCTTAACGATATGTTATGTGTTTCAGAAATGCCTGTAAAGAGAAAGGCTTCAGCAGCCCAAAAGGGCAAGACGGTGGCAGAAAAGTGGGCTGAAAGAGCACCGCCACCGGTAGTAGAGGAAAGTGAGTCCCAAAGTGCGGCTCAATCTCAGTCTTCCCGATCAGTGCCTATATTAGAGGAGCATGAGGGAGCCTCAGCCCCAGCTCCAGCACCTCCGGCTCCTCCACCGGATGCTTCAGGCCAAGATGTAAAAGAGTCTATTAATTTGCTGACTCAATTGGTTGTGGCCCAGACTCAGAGGCCAAGTTCAGGGCAAGGTGATAGGGCCGTTAGTGCAAGAACCCGTGACTTCATTAGTTTGAACCCTCCGAAATTCTTTGGATCAAAGTCGGATGAGGACCCTCAAAATTTTATCGATGGTATGTTGAGGACGCTTCGGTTGATACATGCTTCAGACACCGAATCAGTGGAGCTAGCGTCCTTGTTGCGGTATGTTGGTACACAGTTTGGATGGCTTCACGGGGAGCCAATGCACCTCCACCGGTATGGCAAGAGTTTGTAGATGCATTTCTTCGACATTATTTGCCCCTAGAAGTTTGGCGAGCTAGAGCCGATAAGTTCCTAAATTTGAGGCAAGGGAGCATGAGTGCTTTAGAGTATAGTCTCCGCTTCAATTCCTTGGCTAGGTATGCTTCGGCCATGGTAGCTGATATTGGTGACCGAGTGCACCGGTTTGTGAAAGGCCTAGGGCCACATTTGATGGATAGATGCTTGACCGCGTCTCTTCAGGACAATATGGATATTGCACGCAATTAAGCCCACGCTCAAAATTTAGAAGAAAGCTTGCAACAACAAAGAAGCGAGCATGATAGAGGCATAGCAAGAGGGCTAGATTTTCGGGTCCGATGAATGAGTATAGAGATGGGCACAGACAGCAATCTTCTAGACATTCGGTCTATTCTATGACTAGTGCGCCTCCATGGTATTCAGGCCAGAGATTTGATAGATCTACTCATCCCGGGCCGAGTCAGAGCTTTTCGGGATCTCAGTTTAGAGGTGATTCGGGTCAGGCGAGGCCACCCATACCACGATGCTCCCAGTGTGGGAAGTTGCATTGGGGTCTGTGCAGATTGGGTTCAGAGGGTTGCTATTTATGTGGTTGACCAGGCCATATTATGCGAGATTGCCCCTCAGTTAGTGGCAGAGTTAGGACCCAGCCTTCAGGGTCAATAGCCGGATCTTGGGGCCAGGTTCACACGCGCTAGTCGGCCGTGGTAGAGGCAGGGGGAGATTCCCCAGTTCCAGCAGTCCTTAGCACCGTATTTATGCTTTGGCTGGATGCCAAAATCTCGAGTCTTCTCCTGATGTGGTCACAGGTATATTATCGGTACTTTCTCATGATGTATATGCTTTGATAGATCCCGACTCTATGTTGTCATATGTTACTCCGTATATTGTAGGTTGGTTTAGAATCAAACCAGAGTCGATTAAACCTTTTGAGGTGTCTACACCGGTTGGTGAATCGGTAATAGCTAGCCGAGTATATAGGAATTGTGTAATTGTGATTTGTGATCGCCGTACTATGATTGACTTGCATGAGTTAAAAATGGTGGATTTTGATGTTATTATGGGCATGGATTGGTTGGCTTCTTGCTACACCAATGTCGATTGTAGAATGAAAATGGTTCGTTTTCAATTCCCGGGAGAACCAGTTTTAGAATGGAAAGGAAATACAGCGTCACCAAAGGGTAGGTTTATTTCCTACCTAAAGGGAAGGAAAATGATTACAAAAGGTTGCATTTATCATCTAGTGCGAGTTCAAGATGTAGAAGCTGAACCGCCGACTCTTCAGTCAGTTCCCGTAGTGAATGAATTTTCGGATGTATTGCCGGAAGAGCTTCCAGGCCTTCCTCCCGAGCGGGAGATTGATTTTGCCATTGATGTGTTGCCAGACACTAAGCCTGATGCAATAATCGAAATGAAACAACAAGACAATGCAAGAATTAAAAGAGATAGATAATTTGACACAACTTAGACTCAATTTAGCAACCCAAGTTATAGAAAACTAAGACCTCTAAATTTAAGAATAAGAAGCAACCAAATTCTTAGGATGACCAAGAGGGATTAGAATCCCTAATAACCTATCCTCTCAACAAACACTCAATCAAAGGTTTCACAATCTCTCAACTCTCAAGAGTTTACAATATCAAATATGAATATTCAAAATAGTCCAAGTCTTCCAAATGAAATAAACTACTATTTATACTAAGGCTCAAAAGAAGACAACTACACTATTACAATTTTACCCTTAATGAAGTAAGGGCCTTGTTTGGGTGTCTTCTTTTGGGAGCAAAGCTTGAATTTGCAATTCTTCAAGTAATGGCCACATTGCAAGCATGACCATCTTCAACCCTCTTCTCCAAACCATCCTCCCATGCTATCATGAACACTTGAAATCCCCGGGAAGGTGCTAGAGTATATTCAAGTATGTCTCTCCTCATGAACAATGCTTGCATAGCTTGAAGTTCCCTTGCTTGGCTCCTTGTAAAAGGTCTTGATGCCACTTGAATTGTATCATTCTCTCCTTCTTGAAGAGAATTTGTCCTCAAATTTAAGGGATCATCATCTTGAACCACCATAGGAGAGAGATCACACACATTGAAGGTGTTATGAACTTGGTATTCGGGTGGAAGATCAATTTTGTATGCATTATCATTGAGTCATTCAAGTACTTCAAATGGACCATCTCCTCTAGGCATCAACTTGGTCTTTCTTTTGTTGGGAAACCTCTCTTTCCGAAAATGTACCCAAACCCAATCACCCGGTTCAAGCACAACTCGTTTGCGACCTTTGTTTGCTCTCTTGGCCGTTTCTTGATTCTTTTTCTCAAGGTGAAGCCTCACCTTCTCATGCAACTTCTTCATGGCCTCGGCTCGTTTGTTGCCATCTAAACTCAACACAACATCTTGAGACAATGGGGTTAGATCTAAAGGGGTTAGGGGGTTAAAACCATAAACCACTTCAAAAGGTGACATGCCAATAGTGCTATGAATGACTCTATTGTAAGCAAATTCAACTAAAGGCAATTGATCTTCCCAAGATACTAGTTTCCCTTTAACCATGGCCCTAAGCATAGAACCCAAGGTCCTATTGACAACTTCGGTTTGGCCATCGGTTTGTGGGTGACAAGAGGTGATAAAAGGACGGATAAGCGGAAACGAGAAATTAAAAGGATAAACAAAAGGAAAAGAAAGATAGATAGATTGACACAAAAATAGGCACAATTAGGCAACCAAGGTTCTTCAATAACCAAGACCTCCTAATTACACTCTAGATAGCACCAACCTCTTAGGATGACCTCAAGGGAATTGAATTCCCAAGCAACCAATCCTCTCAACAATCAATAATCAACAAGAGCCTACCAAAGGCCTCTCACAAGTTTCTCTCTCTAGAGATAACCCTAAAACACTCAAAATATTCATAATTCATCAAAAAAAGTCCCCTAAATGAAATGAAAGACAAGCTATATATACAAGCTAAGGAAAGAAGACTAATAGGCAATTACAATGCTACCCTTAATGAAGTAAGGGCCTTGTTTGGCTAGTCTTCTTAGTGTAGTCTTCAATTCAAGGATTGGCCTTCAATGGCCAAACACGTCCCTCCTTGCATAGATGACCCTCTAATCAACCTTGCATGCATGGCCTTCTTGCAATCATAACCCTCTTTGCGCAAAGTAGCCACTTGCACAAATAGCCCTTTGCGCAAGTAGCCATCTTCCGACCTTTAATCACCCAAGCTTGCAATTGTAGCCACTTTAAGAGGCAAGCCTTGGGACTTGGACTCTTAAAGCCTCCATCCAAGCTATCTCCCATATCTTGAAGGCCATCCTATGTGGACCTCCCATGATCTTCAAAGACTCCATTTTCATGAAGCTCGATGGAATTGGTCTTGTATCATTCTCCCCTTCTTGAAAAGGATTTGTCCTCGAATCTAAACCCTGCAAAACCATAAAGGAGACAAACAAAAACCAAGTCCTCAACAGATGAGGGTTAGTGTTAGGGTGGACTAACCTACCACCATGCCAAGTAAGCACAAATTTCTCATATAGCCAAGTATCAATCATTTTCAAGCAAAATAAGCTCTCAAGTAGAGCACTAAGAGCTTGGCTAACCAAAAGATTAAGAAATGAGGATATTCTAAAAGAGCCAATGGTGTCAAGACACCAAGTTGGCAGGACATACAAATGATCCTCAATTGCAAAATGATACCATTCACACCAAGTTAAGACTTCACCGGGGTCAAAGGGAAAAGATACCCACATATCACGGGCAAGGTAATAACTGAGTACCTCAATAGGACCCCGCCCTCCATAAGATGCACTCCTAAAAAGATCATGAATGTCATAATAAGCAAAAAGATAATAAAGAAAGGTGTCACGCAAAATAACTTCATCTAGGGTGTCCTCAAATGTAGTTTCACTATGAAACTCAAGAGCATGGTCGATACTACTACTATTCGGAATACCCAAGGAAGAATTAGCAATTTGCAGACAAGTTTCACCTTCCTTTTGAACACTTCCCCTCCCAATAAGTGGATCACAATTCCTCAAGGGAGGATCTCCATCATAGGGAAGAGTGTTATCATCCCATAGTGGATTTTCAAATACCATGTAGTCATCAAAAGTGGCCACACTTTCAACATTACCAAACATTCCACTAGATACTTTACTCTCAATAGTCATGTCATCCTCAAATAAAACATTATCCTTTACAAGAAAGAAATCCATGAACAATGAGGAGTCAAAGCATGTCATTTTACTCTCAAAAGAACCAATGTCATCTTTCAATGCATTTTCGCTCACATGACTATCTACATGACACTCATCACCACTACAAGTTGGAGTCTTATCACATGACACTAAAGTACGATCAAGAGACCCATTTTGACATGAAACAAACAAGGGTGAGATGTCATATTCTTTCAATTGACCAACTATATCAACATCATCACTAACAACTAGAGGTACATTAAACACATCACAAAGATCCTCAAGTAGTGAATTATCATTACAAGCAAGTTGATCAATACAAGTTTCAATGCGAGTTGGTAGTATGTCAAACTCGCAAGAATTACTAACATGATGACCACATGACATTGTTCTACCAATCAATTCACAAGTGTCAACACTAGGTGGACACAAATCGATCTTACAAGAAGAATCAATTTGGTCATCTAAAGGATCAACTAGTGTTTGAGCACCTTCGTTCAATAATGCACTATCATTCAAAGCACAAGTGTCAACACTAGGTGGACACAAATCAACCTTACTAGAAGGATCAATTCGGTCATCAATAGGATCAACTAGTGTGGGAACACTTTCAATAATGGCATTACCAATACGCGGCAAAGAAGCATTAGGCTTAATGCAAGGTAAACTAACTTTCATACTTGACTTGACATTAAAATCATACGAAGATGTAGGAGTATAAGGATAAGTGATCTTACCTTGGTGTTCATGCAAGCTCCTTTGACCAATGGAAGAAATGGTTGTGGCCGCCGTCCTTGCCTTCAAGCATGGGGTTCTCTCAAAAGAGGTACCCCTCAAAGATTCATTTCTTCTCACATGTTGCTTGGGATATTGGCTTCTCAATATCCTTTTCATGTCCTCCCAAGTCTTGATGGGACTCCTCACTTGTCTCCCACAACATTTCACATACTCCCAATATTTGACAAGCTTTGAGTCAAAAGTTTGAACGGCTAAGTCCATCTTCATTTCTTGTGAATAGTTGTAGCTAGCGAAGATTTCATCTATTATGGACTCCCATTTCTCATATTCTTCTCCACTAGCTTCCCTAGCCAAGGTAGGCCATTTCACATGGGTATCTCGCACTTTTGCACTTGGACTCTTCCTAGTAAGTATGCATGGAAAGAGAAATTTTCCTTTCTTGTCCACTACAAATCGATGCCAATCTTGTTCATATGGGATTCCATGCTTTTGGAACCAAGGGACTCCTAAACATACATGACAATTATCCATTGGAAGCACATCACACCAAACCTCCTCTTGGTACTCGCCAAGTGAAATGGATACCATCACCCTCCTATCAACCCAATATCCTCCCTCGTCATAATAAGGATTTCGCCTAATCACACAAGGTAGCCTTAACTCTTCAACCGCACAAGGGGTGATGAAATTGGTGTAACAATCATCATCAAGCATAAGGATTCCCTCTCTACCACAAAGGTTTACCTTGGTCTCCATGAATCGCCTCTTTGGAACCACCTTCTTTTGCATATGACGACTCCAACTAGTACTCACATTCCCACGCATGCCACTTTGCTTCGGATAGGAAGTACTACAAGAAGAAGCATATGCATGCCCACTAGAAGCCCTTCCATAATCAACATTAGCACTTCCACTACCTCTATAGACATACCCTCCACGAGTCCTATTTGTATAAGGATTTTCCCCATATGACCCATAAGATACGTGTGAAGGAGAGTCATACCTCGAGTCATCTTCATCTTCATGATGTATAGCACAAGAATTTCCAGCTTCATTATCTTCACCATATGAATCATAACAAGGGTCTCCTTCATCCCCATCTTCCTCATGAGACACATGAGAACCACTCTCGTCATATTCTCCGTCAAGATAGTAATTCGCTCCTCGAACTTCCTCATGATCACCATTTCCCATATAGCCCTCATATTCCCCATCGTCACACCCTTGATAGCTCCCATAGTCCTCCCCTTCATAACTACAACCATCATCATCATAACAATCATAATCGCCACCACATGAATCGGAATCCATGGAAAAGTACCGCAAAGAACACTTAGCAAACACGTTAGTAGTAAAGAAACCTCACCACACTCGTGTTTACACTCGTTTGTGCTCGGCTAGCACCACTCAAATGAACTCACACACTCTTTGCCTTTTTCCACTCAAATGGATTGGCCGATGTTGATTCTCGATTGGATTCGGTTGCTTGCAAGGTGCACAATTGCTACTTGAGGTCGGAATGGATTCTTGTTAACTCGAAGAAAGAAAGGACGACTCAATTCAATCTAACGGACTTGAACCAAGAAATTAACAACGAAGCAAAAACGAAGAAAAGCTTGAAAGAATTGGCACGAAAGAATCCGGACTCAAGAACTAGTTAGCAATTAATAAGATCGATTACTAGTTGTTAACTAGTTGTAAGAATCAAAGAAAAGGAGTTAGGAAAGAGGCAAACTGTTTTTGGACACTTGGAAAACTTTCAAAACTCTTCAGAGAAATCAGGCTTTTCTTCCGCTATGCGGAACAAGAATTTACAATAAATTTTTCTGGATGAAATACGGATACCTTTTTTTTTTTTTTTTTTTTTTTTTTTGCAAAAAAATCGAAAATAAAACTTAAGTATTTCTGATTTTTTTTTTTTTGAATACTTACTTGGGCCCACAAACACTTTTTCACAACTTTATTTGGCAATTTTTGGATCAAATAGCCCTTTGGAGAGTCTTATTCCTTATGAAGATTTGAAGGTCTTCAAGAACACAAGAACAATTCAAAAATTCAACTACCCTCAAATCAACTCCAAATTGACTCAAATTTCGGATCTAAGTTCTCTTTAATGTAGAGAACAAAGCCCAATAGCTTTCAACCTTCAATTTCACCTTCTTCAACAAGACCCACTTTCAAGTTCTTGAAGTTTTCAAAGCTTCAAATTCCAAAAATGGTAGATCCTTCAATCCTTAGCCAAATACCTCCAAATTTCGGATTTAGAGTCCTTATCAACTAGAGAACAAACCCCAATCAACTTGAACCCTCAATTCTTTTCTCCTTCTTCAACCCACATTCAACCTTGTTCTTGAAGCTTTGAAGCTCAACAATGGTGGAACACAAACCCCAACTCCAAATAGCTCGAAATGGAAGATTTGGACTCTAGAAACACTAAGAAACTCTAATCGAACACTAGATTCAACAAAATCAACAAAAATTCAATTTTTTTTTTTTTGAATTTCGATTTTTTTTTTTTTTTTTTTTGTTGAATCAAAACCCAAGACTAGATTTGATGGAACAAACCTAAGCTAAGCTCTGATACCAATTGATACAAGGAAGGATAAGCGGAAACGAGAAATTAAAAGGATAAACAAAAGGAAAAGAAAGATAGATAGATTGACACAAAAATAGGCACAATTAGGCAACCAAGGTTCTTCAATAACCAAGACCTCCTAATTACACTCTAGATAGCACCAACCTCTTAGGATGACCTCAAGGGAATTGAATTCCCAAGCAACCAATCCTCTCACAATCAATAATCAACAAGAGCCTACCAAAGGCCTCTCACAAGTTTCTCTCTCTAGAGATAACCCTAAAACACTCAAAATATTCATAATTCATCAAAAAAAGTCCCCTAAATGAAATGAAAGACAAGCTATATATACAAGCTAAGTAAAGAAGACTAATAGGCAATTACAATGCTACCCTTAATGAAGTAAGGGCCTTGTTTGGCTAGTCTTCTTAGTGTAGTCTTCAATTCAAGGATTGGCCTTCAATGGCCAAACACGTCCCTCCTTGCATAGATGACCCTCTAATCAACCTTGCATGCATGGCCTTCTTGCAATCATAACCCTCCTTGCACAAAGTAGCCACTTGCACAAATAGCCCTTTGCGCAAGTAGCCATCTTCCGACCTTGAATCACCCAAGCTTGCAATTGTAGCCACTTTAAGAGGCAAGCCTTGGGACTTGGACTCTTAAAGCCTTCCATCCAAGCTATCTCCCATATCTTGAAGGCCATCCTATGTGGACCTCCCATGATCTTCAAAGACTCCATTTTCATGAAGCTCGATGGAATTGGTCTTGTATCAAGAGGTAGAAAATAACAATTTAGTACCAAGTCGTCCCCACAATTCTTTCCAAAAGTGGCTAAGGAATTTGGGATCCCTATCGCTCACAATGGTTTTGGGAATACCATGCAACTTCACCACATGTTCAACAAACAAAGATGCAATATGAGGAGCATCATCAACTTTATGACAAGCAATGAAATGAGCCATTTTAGAAAATCGATCAACCACAACAAAGATGCTATCTTTTCCCCTTTTGGTTCTAGGCAAACCCAACACAAAATCCATCGAAATATCAACCCAAGGTTGTTGAGGGGTGGGAAGAGGGGTATACAAACCATGGGGAAGGAGTCTAGACTTGGCGCCTCGACACTCGATGCATTGGCCACAAATCTTAGCCACATCCCTCCGCATATGAGGCCAATAAAATTGCTCCTCAAGAATTCCCAAAGTCTTATCAATCCCAAAATGTCCCATCAATCCCCCATTGTGCCTCCCTCACAAACAATTCCCTCCAAGAGCTCATGGGCACACACAAACGCTTGTTTTTGAACAAGAAACCATCAAACCTAGAATAGGGAGTAGAAGACCTATCCCTAATCCACTTCTCCCTTTCCCACTCTTCGCAATCTAAATAGATCTTGGCAAAGACGGGGTCCTCGGGATACAATGTCTTCAAGCTTTCAAAACCCATCAATTTGGAAGACAAGGTGTTAATCAAAACATGTTTCCTTGATAGGGCATCCGCCACTACATTCTCCTTTCCCTTTTTGTATTGGATTACATAAGGGAAGGTTTCAAGGAATTCAACCCATTTAGCATGCCTTTTGTTCAACTTTCCTTGGGCCTTAAGATGTTTTAAGGACTCATGGTCGGTCTAATCACAAACTCTTTAGGCCACAAGTAGTGTTGCCAATTACCCAAAGCTCTAATCAAAGCATACAACTCAAGATCATAGGTGGTGTAATTCAACGTCGCACCCTTAAGCTTTTCACTAAAGTAGGCAATGGGTTTTTGGTCTTGCATGACGGCACCAATACCTACTTTACTAGCATCACATTAAATTTCAAAGATTTTGTCAAAATCGGGTAATTACAACAACGGTGCGGAGCTAATCATTTGTTTCAAAGTTTCAAAAGCTCTTGCTTGCTCCTCACCCCAAGAAAAAGGCTTATCCTTTCTGATCACCTCGGTCAAAGGAGCGCATATGGTACTAAATTCTTTAACAAACCGCCTATAGAAACTAGCCAATCCATGAAAACTTCTAATATCACCAATGGATTTAGGAGTTGGCCAATTCTTAATAGCGTCTATTTTGGATTCATCAACCTCAACACCCCTTGAACTCACAACAAAACCCAAGAAAACAACTTCATCAACACAAAAAGAGCATTTAGTAACATTAGCATAAAGTTGTTCTTGTCTAAGCACTTCAAACACACATTTCAAGTGAATAACATGCTCATCCATGGTTTTACTATACACCAAAATATCATCAAAGTAAACAACCACGAATTTTCCAATAAAAGGTTTCATGACATGGTTCATCAAACGCATGAAAGTACTAGGAGCGTTAGTGAGGCCAAAAGGCATCACCAACCATTCATATAGACCAAACTTGGTCTTGAATGCAGATTTCCACTCATCTCCGGGTTTCATCGGATTTGGATGATACCCACTCTAAGATCTATCTTGGAAGAATATGTATGAACCATTCAACTCATCAAGCATGTCATCAAGACGAGGTAATGGGATGACGATACTTTACCGTTATCTTGTTGATGGCACGACAATCAACACACATGCGCCATGATCCATCTTTCTTTGGAACCAACATCACGGGCACGGCACATGGACTCATACTTTCTCGCACAACTCCCTTTTTAAAGAGCTCATCTACTTGCCTTTGAAGCTCCTTAGTATCATCCAGGTTGGCTCTATAAGCCGGTTTGTTTGGAAATTGAGACCCCGGGACAAAGTCAATTTGGTGTTCAATTCCCCTCAAGGGTGGTAACCCCTTTGGGAGTTCCGTTGGGAACACATCATCAAATTCCGCAAAAAAGAGAAGAAATAGAATTAGGAAAGACAAGGGTTAGTTCATGAAGTGTCAATGCATAGTCCCTATGCATGAGGAGAATCATTTCTTGTTGACGCTCCCCCAATTCCTCCCTAATTTCCCCACAATTATGCCAAAAGAGACACCTTGGTTTTTCCTCTAAGCTCTCCTTTATTTCCACTCACTCTTGAGAACTACTCTCTCACTCTACTCTCCTCCCTCCACATTCTTCTTTTGCAATGCACTACGACCCTTCTCCTTCAACTCCCTCATTTTGTTATAGGGACCACAACACAAAATCTCATTTGGGAAAACACCAAATCAATCACAAATGCGGAAAAAATAAAGAAAGGATGAGAATTGAAGAAAGGGGATGAGAAAAGAGGATAAAAGCAAGACCCAATAATAATGAACCTATGAGCAAACCTAAGTATATGAAACCTAGACACCTCTCCAATTTGATTCAATTCAAAGAACCTATGCTATTTGAAATCAAGGCAAGGAAATTCAATTGAAATCCACAAATGAACAACCCTTCATGAAATCAATGGAAAAATGGTTCAAGACCAACAATGGAATCCACCATTAACCTAAGCTAAACAAACTATCACTCTTTATATTCAATACATAATTCATCAATCTAAAATCTAAGTAATGAAATGAAAGACAAGCTATATATACAAGCTAAGTAAAGAAGACTAATAGGCAATTACAATGCTACCCTTAATGAAGTAAGGGCCTTGTTTGGCTAGTCTTCTTAGTGTAGTCTTTAATTCAAGAATTGGCCTTCAATGGCCAAACACGCCCCTCCTTGCATAGATGGCCCTCTAATCAACCTTGCATGCATGGCCTTCTTGCAAGCATAACCTTTTTTGCACAAATAGCCAACTCCCGACCTTGTCCAAGTTTGCACATGTAGCCAATTTGCAGAAATGTCCCTATTTGCACGTTTGGCCACTTTGCGCATTTTGTCCCTTTTCTAGTAGCTTCTTCTTCAAGCCTCGCCCAAGCCACCTCCCACACATCATAAGCCTCATTATGGGGCTTGTATGGGCCTCCAAAATCCTTCAACGCCATCCTTATCATCCATGCCGCTTGTAGAGCTTGAAGTTCCATATCTTGGCCTTGGATGTAAGTCTTGAAATGAGGTGTGCCAAGTAGGATCGTATCATCCTCCCCTTCTTCAAAAGGATTCGTCCTCGAATCCGAACCTAGCAAAACCCAAGGGAAGACATACGAAAACATACTCCTCAAGGATTGAGGGTTAGCACACAAAGTAATAACCACACATACATGCCAAGGATGGACAAATTTGTGGTACAACCACACATCAATAGCAATCATGACTATCAAGTGCACACATGAGGTATCAAGAAGTTGATTCCTCCGAGGTTCATGACATGAAAATAGAGTAATAAAATCAATGGATGCAAAATACGAAGCATGTAATACTACATTGGTTCTATTTGACAAGAAACACCATGGGAACTCATTTTCCAAATAAGGTGTTCCTAAATCCAACAAGGTAACACCGGGTCAAATGGGAAGTATAGCCACCTATTAGGGTCAATAAAACAACCAACTACCCCACAAGTACCTTCCTCAACATAAGATGC
The DNA here is from genome assembly GCF_029784015.1 of Lycium ferocissimum. Classification (NCBI taxonomy): domain Eukaryota; kingdom Viridiplantae; phylum Streptophyta; class Magnoliopsida; order Solanales; family Solanaceae; genus Lycium; species Lycium ferocissimum. The sequence goes on from NW_026727460.1 coordinate 23,717, forward strand.
ACCCCCAACACAAATAAGAGCATCATCATATGCAAACAAGTAATAAAGAAAGGTATCACTTAAGATAACTTCTTCATCCATGTCATTCTCCAATGTAGCTTCACTATTAGGTTCAAGAATAAGATCATTCAATAGGCTATTATGAAGTTGAACATGAAAGGAAGAATTTGCAATTTCTAGACAAGAATCACCTTCCTTTGTAACACTTTCCTTCCCCACAAATGGATCACAATCCTTCAAAGGAGGATCTCCATCAATGGAAAGAGTGTCATCACTCCATAGTGGGTTACATATCACATTATAGCCTCCAAAAGAGACCAAATGCTCAACATTACCAAACATCCCACTAGGTTCATCATTCCCAATAGTCATGTCAATATCAAATAACGCATTATCTATAAGAGAGAAGGATCAATTAACATTGAAATATCAAAGCATGCAATTCCACTCTCATAAAGACAACGGTCACTTTCCACAATACTTTCATGCACACGACTAGGTAAATGATCAATTGTACCAATATCATCACTAAATTGAGGGTCATTAAGCACATCACAAGGTTCCTCAAATAGTGGATTTTCATAGCAAACAAATTGATCAACACAAGCAACCACACTACTAGTTGGACGCAAATTGATCTTGTTAGAAGAATCAATTCGGTCATCGCTAGGATCAACTAGTGGGTGTCCTAACATCTCATATGACAATGTACTAACATGCAAACCAAGAGGATCAACACTAGGTGGACACAACTTGAACTCAAGAGAAGAGTCAAGATAGTCATCAATAGGATCAACTAGTGTTGGACCATCCATTTCAACTACATTGTCAATTGTCATTATAGCACTAGGCACATCACAAGGCAAAGACTCATTAAGCTCATTAAGGACAAGCTATCACTCACACTCACTTCAATCAACATGTTCATTCACATCATTTAGTGGTGTTAAGATTAGCTATTTTACCTTGAAGTTCACATTCATCTCCTTTACCATGGTTCTCAACTTTGGAGCCCATTTGCTCCTTCGGGAAGCTCTCAACTACCTCTTGAACCTTCAAATTTTGAGGCTCATCATTGGTTTGCTTCCAAGAATACTGCTATTATTAAGACCACTAGAAAAGAAAGAAAAGTTACAAGGGTTAGATAAAGGTTGTGACAACTCTCTCACATCACTCCTCACTCCTCTCCTTTTTCCTCTCTAGAGTCGTCACTTTTCGCTCCTTACTCCTCTCAATCTTTTCTCTCTCAATTTCATTGGAGTTGGGACAAGTGTCAAGTATTTCTTTAGAAGGGTTAAGGGAACCCTCCGCTTCACTCCTCTCTTTCTCTTTACAAGGCTTAGACTTCTCATCTTCTAATTCGTTGCACCTTGCATATGCGTTCCATCCGTTCATCCATACCCTTCAACTTCCCATCCACACTTTTCATCTCTCCACCTATACCTTTCAATCTTCGATGTCAAGCTCGATATTTGATTCATGATCATAGCCAATGAGCTTGCTATGGATGGCATATCTCCCATCTCTTGAATCCGACTTTCTTGATTAGTCGTTATAACCTTGGGACTAGGATAAGATGTCGGACTTGAGTAGTCGCCACAAGAACTTCCATAACCAACAAGTTGGTCACCTCCGGTCAACACTTCTCTCTTCCTGCCCTCCACACCATAACCATATTGAGAACATGGCACCTCCGGCTTAGGGTAAGAATAAATCATTGTGTTTCTTGGATTAGGAAATGTATAATCTCTTCTCCTCCTTGGACTACTCCTACTCGAACCAATCCACACACTTATACCATTTTGCTTGGAATAGGAAGTATCACAAGGCGATGCACGTGAATATCTATTAGAAGACCCCTCATAAGAATTATATGCAAGCCCATTATCTTCACAAGCATACTCACCACAAAGTGTATAGTCAATAGGCTCATCATCACCACATTCTTCCCATTCTTGCAAGTTCCCACCAATTGGTTCATATCGAAAGTGTGAGGAAGGAGTATACCTCAATTCACCCCCATGTCCATGGTGTGTAGGATGAGACTCTTCATGCTCGTATCCACCATAGGACTCTTCATCATACCCATCTACTCCTTCTTCTTCATAAGCTTCATGAGGTGTTGCCTCACAATTGCCCTCGGAGTAGTATTCTTCACCCTCGTACAAGTTATGATCATATCGACCATGTTCCTCATTCGGTCTCATGAGCACCATCACCATCACATTCATTGTAAGAATAGTGATGCTCATATCCCATGTTATCTCCCTCATAGCCCCATATCCATCATAGTCATACCCTCCTTTGCTAGAGGCATAACCTTCAAAATCATCTCCACAAGACTCGGAAGATATGGATGATATCTTATCTCTCCTTCTCCTTATGTCTCCTCTTCGTGTACCTACAAAACGAGCAAACAAGATTAGTAGCAAAAGCTCCTCACGTCACTCGTATTTGCACTCAAACTTACCTCTCAACCTAAGCTTCTTCCAAGGTTGGTCAAGAACCCTTTTAATCCAAATCAATTCACAAGATTGCTAACCTTTGTGGAGGAATAGATTCTTGTTAATCGAAAGACGGACGACTCGATAAAACAAAAGGACTTGAGCCAAGAAGATTCAACGATATTAAAATGAGAAAAGCTTGAAAAGAATTGGCACGAAAGAATCGGACTCAAGAACTAGTTAACAACCAAGTAAGGATCAATTACTAGTTGTTAATTAGCTAGGAGAATCAAAGAAATGAGAAGAAGAAGTGAACAAACCTTGGCCAAACACTTAGACAAATTTTTGGAAGTTTTGACCAACACTTAGAAATTCGGAACAGCTTGCAGCATATTTTTATAACGCCTATAACTTTTTCTACAGACCTCTGGTTGATGAATGGCTTGTATATTCGGAAAGTAGACTCTCTGAACTTGAATTTACATATATTATGGGTCCCGTAACTCCTTATACACATAAAGATATGCCCTCTCAAAGTTGGACCAAAATCTGCCAACACTTAGAAAAAAATTTCTAAGTGTCAAAACTCCCACTCTCTGAATTTGGACCCCACGCGCGCGTCAGAGGCGCGTCAGATGATGACGTCATCGATGACGTGGCAGATGACGTGGCCAATTTTTTTTTTTTTTTTTAAAAATCAGAATATTGGATTAAATATTTATGATTTTTTTTTTTTTTTTTTTATTTGGGACTTGACTTGGGCCCACACAAACACCTTTTTCACCCTTTTGAGTTGACCATTTGGATCAAACACTATTTGGTTTTCTTCCTCACTATGAAGATATGAAGATGCTTATGAACACCAAGAACACCCAAAACTCAATCTATGCCCAAATCAACTTATTTTTCTCTCAAAATTTCAAATTTAACTCCCCTTAACTAGGAGAACAAAAACTGACAAAAATTAGCTCCAAATAAACTCCGAATCACTAAACCCACTTTGTTAGTTTCTAAACTTTGCAAGAACACCTATGAAGATATGAAGATGCTCAAGAACATAAAGAACACCCAATTTTCAAATTATCTTCAAATCAACTTGTTTTTGCACCAAAATCCGGATCTAAGCTTCCCCAACTAAGAGAACAAAGCCCAACACTAATTGAAGCCAATTTCTCCTTCAATCACCAAGACCCACTTTCAAGTTTCAAACCTTCAAGCTTCAACAATGGTAGAATCTTCAAAACACCTTTAAATGCCACGAAATTTGAAACCTAGGGGTTTTTAATATCAAGGAACTCAAATTTAACCTCAAATCCACTAAAAAAACTACAACAAATTTTCGGATTTTTTTTTTTTTTTTGGAATTTCGATTTTTTTTTTTTTTTTTTTAATTTTCAAATTTGAGCCTAGGATTAGAAATTGTAAGAAAAATCTCTTAGCCTATGCTCTGATACCAAATGATACGAATCGATTTGGGGATGAAGCCAAAGCAATTCAAACGCGGAAAAAAAATAAAGGATACGAAGAAGGGGGATGAAAAGAGGATAAAAGCAAGACCCAATGAATAATGAACCTATGAGCAAACCTAAGTATGTGAAACCTAGACCCTCTCAATTTGATTCAATTCAAAAGAACCTATGCTATTTGAAATCAAGGCAAGGGAAATTCAATTGAAATCCACAAATGAACAACCCTTCATGAAATCAATGGAAAAATGGTTCAAGACCAACAATGGAATCCACCATTAACTAAGCTAACCCTAAACAAACTATCACTCTTTAGAGTATTCAATACATAATTCATCCAATCTAAAATCTAAGTAATGAAATGAAAGACAAGCTATATATACAAGCTAAGTAAAGAAGACTAATAGGCAATTACAATGCTACCCTTAATGAAGTAAGGGCCTTGTTTGGCTAGTCTTCTTAGTGTAGTCTTTAATTCAAGAATTGGCCTTCAATGGCCAAACACGCCCCTCCTTGCATAGATGGCCCTCTAATCAACCTTGCATGCATGGCCTTCTTGCAAGCATCTTTGCACAAATAGCCAACTCCCGACCTTGTCCAAGTTTGCACACGTAGCCAATTTGCGAAATGTCCTTATTTGCACGTTTGGCCACTTTACGCATTTGGTCCCCTTTCTAGTAGCTTCTTCTTCAAGCCTCACCCAAGCTACCTCCCACACATCATAGGCCTCGTTGTGGGGCTTGTATGGGCCTCCAAAGGCCTTCAACGCCATCCTTATCATCCATGCCGCTTGTAGAGCTTGAAGTCCCATATCTTGGCCTTGGATGTAAGTCTTGAAATGAGGTGTGCCAAGTAGCATCATATCACGCTCCTCCAATTCCTCCCTAATATCGCCAAAGTTTACCAAGAGGGACACCTTGGCCTTTCCCCTTGACTCTCGTGACTTTGCACTTCCTTCTTGAGAACCGCTCTCTCAATATTCCCGTACCACCACGTTTGATTGTAAGGCTCCCTTGCCCTTCTCTTTCAACTCTCTCATTTTGTGATACCTCACCAACTTGAAGAGGAGACATTGGGTACATCACGTGCTTGACCCATTGTGGAAAAGTGTATATCGATTGGTTCTACCATCATCTTGATTGACCTATCATATTGCCAAGGTCACCTAAGTAGAAGGTGACAAGCTTGCATGGGAACTACATCACATAGGATCTCATCTTGATACTTCCCAACTTTGAATTTGATAATAGCTTGTCGGGTCACCTTCAATTCACCACATTCATTGAGCCATTGAAGTTTGTAAGGGTGTTCATGACGGGTGGTGGAGAGTTTCAAGAAATCAACTAGAGTCGTACTTGCAACATTCGCACAACTCCCACTATCAATGATCATGATACACATATTTTGATTGATGATACTGTCACGACCCGAACTACGGGCCGCGACGGGTGTCCGGGGCTACCTACCGAACACCGCTCATGCTGTTACTTATCTGCTCTCTCTCACTCATACTATATGCTCATAATCATAGAAATATATCATCATATGTAACGTAATTTACTTTATAAACAAACATAAGCCCTTCGTCTATCAAAACAATACATATATACATACACATACACATACATATACATGGAGACCATGGGACCATACTACCCACACATGCGTATCTACGAGCCTCTACTAGAGTGTTAGACATATCGACGGGACAGGACCCCGTCGTGCCCAATCATGAGTATACACATATATGTACCAAAAGAATAATCAATGGCACCTCGGACAATGGAGTGCTCACAAGTCCTACTAGCTCTATGGATCGGCACCGTCTCCGACAAGCGCGGGCATGAACACCATTTTTCAATTCAAAAGGATGTTACGAACATTGTCGAGTATGTAAGGTGAATGAAATAAACATAATAAGAATATCATGAGTCATGGGTAGAGGATACAACCTGCGTACTCTTGTAATTATAGATACATTTCATATACATTCATCATATAAGCATATCATGTACATTATCATAGCATGTGCCTTATCATATCACATTTACATCGTCCTGCCATACATGCATCATAACATCAATCATATATCATCATGTCGTTAACCGCGTCCGGGTAACCATCATATGCCGCCCACTAGTGGTGTCATGCCCGGCCTTCTAGGCTCGGTAGAATCATAGCAGCCCGCCTTAGCGTTGACATGCCCAGCCATCTAGGCACGGTGGAATCATATGCAGCCCGCCTTAGCGGTGACATGATGCAATCCAAATTACCATGGTGACGACTCAAGTGTTCAAGCCGAGGAGACCCAAATTGAAGCTCGAGAGGATGTGGATTGAAGCCCAAGATTTACGTAAAGAACAAGTCTAGGGCCCAAATTAGGACTTCTAGAAGCTCTAGTGTGAACATGAGGGGCTGGTCTAATGTGAACTAAGGAAGCTTCCCTTTTTGTGTTTTCTAGGCTTATTAAAGGCTATTTTGACTTTCATAATGTATAGTGGCTTTCTAGGCTTCTAGGAGTATGCATTTTGTAGTCTTCTATGCACCTAGAAGACTACACTTCTATTTATTTCTTTTGACTAGTATATTTTAAGAACCTTATTTAAAGGTGCTTGTAACTCATTTGAGGGGAACCTATCTTTGAATATTGAATATTATTGAAACCCTTTAGTCTTGAATGACTAGTGTTAATTTGGTGGAGTCCAAATTGAACAACCCCCGTTTGATCTAACAGTTTGCAAGAGATGGCTATTCTCTTGAGGATTGTTCGAATAGGATAGGTGCCTTTTGATCCTTTTGGGAGGTAACTAGGACTAGTTCTCTAGTTATTGTCCAATTGTTATTCAAATTGTGTCTTCTTTCTATCTTTGTTATTTTTCTTGCATCATTTGGTATCAGAGCCTAGTATAGATTTGTTCCAACAAATCTAGTCTTGGGTTTGGTATTCACAAAAAAAAAAAAAAATCTGGAAAAAAAAATAATCCAAAATTCATTTGAATTCCTTGTTTTGTTGTTGATTCTAGTGTTAGATTCAAGTTCCTTAGAGTTCTTAGGTTCTAAATCGAAGTTTTGAGTTAATTAAAGTTAGATTTTTAATTTCCACCATTGTTAGACCTTGAAACTTGAAGACTCAAAGTGGGTCTTATAGAAGAGGTTGAAATTGAGAGTTGAAAGTTGTTGGGTTGATTTCTCCTAGTTAAGAAGGGCAAGAATCCAAAAATTGGAAAGATTTGGAGTATTACGGTGTTCTTGATCTATTTGGTGAATACGATTTTTGATGTTTTGAATACTTGTGTTCTTGAGTGTTCATAAATATTTTGTGAATATTCATGTGTGTTCTTGATAATTTCAAATTTACTAACTTTGTTTGATATTTTGGTGATAAGTTAAGCTTTCAAGGTGTTAGGGAGTGTGAAAGCTGTTTTGGAAGTCAAAGGGACTAGTCAAGAGTTGATTCCAAGGAGTTGGTGCATTGAACCCCTCCAAAACGTGGAGAAGGGGGCTGCACTCATTAGGAGAAGTCAAAAATCAGTTTGGGGTGTGTGAAAGGGTGTAGAGGCAAACAAATAGTCAAACCATTAATTGACACAAGTTCCCAAGTTAATTCTTGGGGAGACTAAATCGCTCACCTTGAGAAAAGAGTGTCCAAGTTCCTAATCACCTCTTGGGAAAATGAGAAGTCAAGTGTGCAAGTCCCTAGTCATCTTTTGGGAAGACGAGAAGCTACATTGAAACTTGTAGTAATTAAATTCCAAGACAAGTTGGTCAAAGGATATTAATTAGTAAGACTTAGTGGGGTCGCCTTGCACATTTTAAGGGGGATTGGGAAGCTTCTTAATCCTTTCTTTGTGACATAACTTCTAGCTAGTATCCATTGAGTAATTACCTACTCAAAGTTTACTAGTTCTTGAGCTATAACTTTTTCCGTGCTAATTCTTTCAAGCTTTTCTCGTTTTAACTCGTCGTGAATTGTTTGACTCAAGTGCGCCACAATTAAAAGAGTCGTTCGACTATAGAGTCCATAATCTCACTCTAATCCCGAAGAGGTAGCATCTTTTGCATAATTTGGGAGATTGAATAGGAGTTGTTCAATTCCGAGGAAGCCAAGTACTACAAGACGGAGTGAACCAAACCTATTGTATCATTGAGTGAACCGAGCGCCACCCAAATAAAGTAAGGGAGTGAGTAAGGTGATTTTTAACTCATAACTTTTTTCTTTGAGCTTTGTTATGCAGGTTTGATGGACCAAGGTGCAATGAGGACTAAACCCGTTCAATCGGAAGTAAGAACTAGATGGCTTACACAAAGGAGAGAGGACCACTATTTCCAAGAAAAGGAGAGAGATTGCCTAAGCCAAGGTTTCAAAAATTGAAGGTGAATGTTTGTGGGTATAATGGCTTTGATCTAGAGCTTGACGATTTGTGTGACTCCACATTTATCTCTCCTTATGCGGCTGATTGGTTGAATTTGACATGGGTTAAAAAAGAGATATCCATATGACTATAATGGGTATCAAGTTGAGTGGATGGTCAAGGTGGTAATATCTCATGGAGATTATGTTGAAACGGTACGATGTGATGTGTTTCCCCTAAAAATAAGTCACTTATGCTTTGGATGTACCTTTGGTTTCGAAAACACGACGTTCCAAATGTACGAGATTGGATAAGGTATGTCATGGACGAGGAAGGATGGCCTCTCTTTCCATTCCCACTTCCGAAAGAAAATTCCAATAGTGCATATGTCTCTTCTATGCCTATAGGGGAGCGTAATGCCATGCAAAATGGGAAGTCCGGGTTGACTGGAATGAGTGGGCCATAAAAGAAACAAAAGAATGGAATTGAAAAGAACATGAGAGAAAAGAAAAATAATGAGGGAGATGAAGTTCTTCACTCTAACACTCACAATGTTTCTTTTTCCTCTAGTTGTTTGAATTCTTTTGTAGGTATCATTGGAAACAATCTTGAGAATGAGCCTCATACAATGGAAACTCATGAAAAGGATGCAACAATTTCGGAAGAGCAGAATTGTCCAAAAGCGGGACTTGAAGGTAAAGAAGATCAATCTTGTGAACCTAAAGGTACTTCTAAACTGACTTTAGATGCTAATGTTAAGCATGTTGATTGTGTGAGTATTGTCACGACCCGAGCTACGGGCCGCGACGGGTATCCGGGGCTAACCACCGAACACCACCCACTTGCCTGCTTATCTGCTATTGTTCGTACTATAAGCTCATAATCATGTAAAAACTGGAATCTTTCTGAAATATATTTTTGCTTTTATAAACATAAGCCCTTCGGCTATCCAAAATAATAGATACATGCATATACATAAAAGCCATGGGACCAGACTATCCACACTGCGTATCTACGAGCCTCTACTAGAATACTAGACATACGGGCCAGACAGGACCCCGTCGTGCCCAAAATGAATATACAGATATATATG